>NC_089791.1:75547086-75569586 GCF_040412425.1 Macrobrachium rosenbergii | reverse complement strand
AGTAAAACAAAAGCTATTCAAGTTATTAGTAAGGTCATAAGAAACATGTAAAAAAAACAGCATAACAATGTGGAACCTCACACTTAAACATACATGAACACAAGAAAGAGCCTCTGTGTAAAGTGTAGCATGGCAGCTAACACGAGATGAGGAATGGATAGTGTTACCTGTGAGGGTGGCTGTGAGTAGGGAGCAGCGGAGGGTGGGGAAGGGAAGGAGGAGGAGGAGGAGGAGGTCGGCTTAGAGCTGGTGTATGGCTGATAGGTTGGTCCAGCTGTGCCAACTAAGCTCCCTAAGCCACCTGTGCCACCACCAGTTTCATTCTTAGCCAGCTCTGACAGGCCCTGGGGAGCAGCACTGTTGCTGGCACTGCTACGCTGGGTCCCTGATCCGAAGGCCCCTCCAGAGGGTTTACGTTCAGCCGTTTGTGAGGAGGGAAATGGGATGGGCTCAGGTCCAAGCTGCAAGAGTGGCCAACACTAAGTTGTCTTGAAATACTATGACACAACTTGATACATGATGAAACTATTGCTACAATCTGAACTTATAGAAATATTCTAAATACTGTAATGTATGGTGCCAATAACTGTCATTTATTGTAAAAATGATAATGGTGCTGAATACATAAACTTTACACTTAACAATTAAAAAGTAGTAGCATTATAAAACCAGGTGACTAGTAAAAAGGTAACCTTACATTTCCATTTTAATAATGGTATGTTAGACCAATTCCAAATACAATTCCAGAATATATTAAGTAAAAATTTACTTTGATTTCCACTGCCTTTAATGACCTTAAAAGACCAAGGCAAGTGTGAATTCTCCCCACAATTTTACATGTACAAAATTATCTGAACTGTATGCAAAAGAAAAAAAGTTTAAAGTTATATTTCACTAACATCATTCCCACCATAACAAATCACAGAACTATAAAGATCAAAACTGCACATAATAAAATAGCTGAGGTGCTGTGAGGCAAAAAGAAAAAAAAAAAAAAACTAGAGTAAAAAATCAAATAAAGCCATTATGATTAACGCAACTAGATTTTACTCATATGATATTCACTTCTACTCCAAAATAAACCACAAAAAGACCAACCACTAACCTCACCTTTAAAGACAGAAATGAAACAAATACAATCCACTATGCAAGAACTTCTAGCAGGCTCCTACTGAGGAATATAGACTAATTACTTAATCTGCACTTACACAATACCCTTTTCAAAGTGTGTGCTATGCTGTAGTTGATATGAAGGATGTAACATGGCTTTTCTAGTTATAAAAGGTTTTTTATGTTTTTTGCAAAAGGGCATATTCCATTTTCTACCTTCCCAAAACCTTTAATCATACTAATAACATTAGATGGCAGAAATTTTCATGGAGAAATTAAAGAAAAAAGTGTATTGCTGGTAGCAGATACTGGAGTGATACTACCTAAAATGTACATACTCTGTATTTGGTCACTTCCAGATTTTATAGCTCTACTGTTTATGTTCAATACATTTATTACTATTTACTAATTAATTTTAAGTCAAGTACTTTAGGATCAATATTATTTTCATGTTCTGACTTTCTCCTACTACTTGTATTCCCTTCTGCTGGCTGTATCCTTTTACTGTAAGTAACTGAAAATCTGGACACATCCCAATAAGGATTAATACCCACTTTAGTTCCCTCTACTTTAATAAATATGAAGATGAAAACTGCATAATAACCCAGACTTCAGATGAAAATGTTACAGGCTCAATAACATGACAAAATGAAAAAATGCAGCCCTGAACCCCAAGTAAAAAAGAAACCAGAAAAATGCAATCTTATAGTGCAGAAACTGAAAAACATAGGTAAGAATTTAATTCTGAATGCCACAACAAACAAGCAATATTAAAAAATGTGGCCATTGTTATGGCCTTGACTTGAAAGTATAAATGAAATCCCTTCTAAATAATAATGCTTTTCATTGGAAGGACATTTTAGTGAAAACTGCTGCATCTTCCTCTAGATGTAGTGTAAGCAATGACACAACTCCAACGCGATCACAAGCATAAGTTTTATATTTGACAACAACATGAAATATAACAACAAATGTATAAATATTTAAAGAATATCTAGTCTACACACAGCTATCACACAAGCAAACATGCGGTACAGCAGTATCATAGTAATTACAGTATATGTTGAACCCTTTCTTCACCATCCATAGTTCAGTTTTTGATCAACCACCTCCATAAGTGAAGACCTGACCCTGTGAGCCCAAGAAGCAGCTGGGGCCAAAGTACAAATGAATGCAAAACTGGAAGACATACTCTTCTTATGTGGACAGCAGGAACTTCACAGAAGGAAAGATGGGAATGTGGAATTATATGTCCTTTCAATATAGCATGACCATGAAATCCTACTTCCATAGTGAGCTAATTACCAACTCTATTGTCATCATCCAGAAAGAATGCAACCTGAAAAAACTCATTCAACTGACTCAAATCTACAATCAACCTCCAACCCTGAGACCCTCACAATGGCAGTGAAGATTAGAAGCCTGTTGATGGGTGACTCACTTCCCACTTCAAGGACTTGGTGCTTCTTGCTTTTCTTGTATCCACAAGAGTTATACAGAACTATATGAGTGAGAGAAGTGCCTTGTCTCCAGATGACTGACACTTGGTTTCACTACTTTCAGTCTGGCATGACAAGAGAGCTCATGCACTTAATATTTCCCCAAGTTGTTCCATTTTGCCTATGGTCAAGTGGGGTAGGGAAACCTTATTGGTAAACTAAAGTATATAGAGTTACTGATCTTATCAACCCCTCCATTGTGTGCAGATGATACAATTACAATATAAAATGTTTTCTGTACCACTGCCAACTGTTTACTCACTGTAATTCAGTCAATATGAGTCAATCCTTTCAAGTCAACAAGCATAATGACTCAAGGTCTTTGATAATGAACTGGCTGCCTTGTTCCTTTATGCCTACAAACAAACTATACTTTTGATCTCATTTTCAGCATTCACAGTTTTCTAGAGCCTGACAGAGTGAGACAATTGAATCATAAATGAATTAAGATTGCAATATGCACCGTAGGTTGTTAGCTATGTCACTTATCAGTGTTAAAAAGAACAGGACTGAGGACAGTTCCATGTAGAACACCTAGTATTAATAGTGCTGGGTTGGTTAGCTCTCCAAAGTGATAGAGAATGAAAAAAAAAAAAACTTTAGCCAAGATGAGAATTGTTAATTTCAGTATCCAATTCTAAGTTTCTCATTATCAACTCTGTTAGACTGATAAACTGTCCCCTGAATACAGCTGTTTGTTGGTTGGGATATATCTGTTAGCTGTTTTACAATGGTGCAACATGCTGGTTTTGAGATTTTTAGGTCATTCAATCCGTACCTCTAAATTTAAGCATTACCTGGAGAACTGGCTTTGTTTTAAATTAGCAAGTGGTTAATCCATCTAAAAACTCATAAAATTTCCTGATCCCACCCACTCCTTTTTCCTGAATTTCACATTGCCAATCAGCAATACAACAGCTACATAAATGTCAGGTGACAGATATTGCATTAAGAGTTCAACTTTTGCTTGCTCAGGTTTTAGCACATAGCAGACATGGAGTGGGATTTGAAGTAATGATAAATGATAAGTGAACTACTACTTTAATTTTTCAACTACGCTTTCTTAATATCCCTTAGACGCCGAGCCTCTATTTACAAAAGTGTCTGCCGTATGCCAGCGGCGTTCGGGAGTTAGCGCCAAAGCAGAAAAAAAGTTTTTTTCAAAAACTCACAGCACGCTTAGTTTTTAAGATTAAGGGTTCATTTTTGGCTCCTTTTTTTGTCACTGCCTAAAGTTTAGTATGCAACCATCAGAAATGAAAAAAATATCTTTATCATATATAAATATTGAAATATATGACAGCGCGAAAAAAAACTTAATATATAATAGTATACAAATCGCGCTGTGAGCAAAACAGTTAAAGCTAATGAGTTATTTTTTTCTTTGTATTGTACACTAAATTGCAATGATTTTGGTATATAACAAATTGTAAAACGATCAAAGCAACACAGAGAAAATATTATCACAAAATGATGCATGAATTCGTAACACGCGGACATAAAAAATTTTTTTTTTCAAAAATTCACCATAAATTGAAATATTGTGCTAGAGACTTCCCGTTTGTTGAAAAATGAAGCTAATTGATTGAATATTACTAGACTGTGAGTGTTTTAGCTTACAATTGCAGTTTTAGACAATTTCGGTCAAGTTAAAGTTGACCGAAGGTCGAATTTTTCTATTTATCGTGATTTTTATGAAAATATTTCAAAACTGATAAAAGCTACAACCATGAGTTATTTTATTTGTATTCTACATGAAATTGCACACATTTTCATAAATAAAACTTTATGTAACGACTAATATAAAACATTGCAAACATTACGACAAAGTGATGAAAGAATTTCTGAGATTTTCGGCAGAGTTACTACGAGGACGTAAGGAAAAAGTTTTTTTCAAAAATTCACCATAAATCGAAATATTGTGCTAGAGACTTCTCGTTTGTTGCAAAATGAAGGTAAATGATTGAATATTACTAGAATGTAAGAGTTTTAGCTTACAATTGCGTTTTTCGACCATTTCGGTAGAGTCAAAGTTGAATGAAGGTTAAAATTTTGGCACCATGATTTATATGAAAATATTTCAAAACTGATAAAAGCTACAACCATGGGTCGTTTTTTGTTGTATTTTACATGAAATTGCACACATTTTCATATATAAAACTTTATGTAACGGCTAATATAAAACGGTGCAAAAATTATGACAAAATGACGAAAGAATTTGAAATTTTCGGCAGTTACCGCGCGGACGTAAGGAAAAAGTTTTTTTTTTCAAAAATTCACCATAAATCGAAATATTGTGCTAGAGACTTCCAATCTGTTGCAAAATGAAGGTAAATGATTGAATATTACTAGAATGCAAGAGTTTTAGCTTACAATTGCATTTTTCGACCATTTCGGTCGAGTCAAAGTTGACCGAAGGTTGAAATTTTTTGTAGTCGACGTATGGTACATCCACTTGTCACCCAACAGACAATATTAGTCAACTTATGATACGTCCAGTCGGCGTTTAAGGGATATTATGCTCATTATATATGATTTTAATGACTTGTATTTTAAATACTAGATTGAAGCTTTTTATAGTAAATCTATCAGCATTGTTATGCTTGGTCCTTCCATAAGAGACTTCAACTTAGTTTCCCTATACTTTCATTAACATTATAATGAAACTAGTGAATACACACATCAGAGAGTAATCTTCAAGGTTCATGAAATTGTTGACAAGTCTAGTGTTGGCGTAGGTGATATACCTGGTGAGTCAAGAAAAAATATGAACCTACTGGTAGCTAGAAAACCTTGCATAAAGATGACAAAAGTGTTAACAAAACTGCCATTGTCATTTTCAAATAGTGTTTCTATTTTCATTTTCTTTGTGCCATTTGCACATGTTCAGAATGAAAAATTAAGTTTGAGACATCTTCTAAAGCATTTTTCATAAACAAAATACTGAAAACTAATTACTTCAATCTCTCAACTATACCTCAGCTAGACAAACAGACATGGACACTACTTATTCCTGTGGAAAAAACTTAGCAGGAGACAAGGGCCAAGGCCACCTAACACTTCATCACCATACATATAAGTATACTTTTTTCTTAGTTTCCAATGCCTTAACTTCCTCAGCCTGGTTTCAAGATCTGAGCGATCTTTCACATTTTAATTTCCAATGGCCAAAGTATTTATCCTAAAGGCATGGAATTGATCTTCGAACTTTTACTTTCACTTTCTTTAAAGAAAACTTCACAATCTCTTGGGACTAACAGTTTGTACTGCCTTTTTGACATGTACAGTATGTTGAGGACATAATTTTTCTAAAAATTTGTTATCTTTGCTGTTATCACCTAAAGAATTGCAACATTTATTTTGTTTGTATGTATAACACAAATTGCTTGATTTCAGCAGTTTGCTTTGTAAAGACTGAAAGCTGATAAGGATGATATGAAGGTATTCTAGGTGGTGCTGAAAGTGATTTTTAGTTGAACATCATATACACATAATTAGGAAGTGATCAATAGCACTCGCACTTACTTTAAAATGTTGAACAGGTCACGAATGGGTTGCTTAGTGAAATTACTTTAGGGATACTTTCTTCACCTAACTGCTGTTTTCTAACAACTGATACATTTTGGAATAGATTAAGTATGTTGAATAAGATATACAAAGAATTTTATTCTGACAAATACATGAGACAAAAATTACTCCTCTTTAGTAATTTTGAAATTTATTATAAAAACACAGATTCTTGAGCTTTTAGGACTAAAACCTTACATCACTAAAAAGGCATGAGAAGATTATTCCTGAGACTTTTTATATGCTATCCTTAGAGAGCTTACTAGGCATCTATTTTGGTTTTTATTTTTCATGATATATAAAAACCAAAATGGATGCCTAGTAAGCTCTCCAAGGATAGCAATTAAAAAGTCTCAGGAATAATCTTCTCAGATACATGATATCTATATTAGCTTTCCTAACCAAATTCAAAATGTAACTTTCCAGTAACACAATACAGTATTCATACTGATCCTAAGCTACCAATGAATTTGCTCCATAATTCATATTGATCCTAAACCACTACAGGTTTTGTTCCAACAGCTATAGATACCGTAGTTAACAATTTCCCCTTCTGCAACATGTCTTTTTTATTAGCAATGCTTTTGAACATTACTTTCCAAATATTAAGAGTTCATTCTATGATTTTCATCTCAACAATATTTGCTAAAGCATTATTTCTAAATTTAGGGAAATATTTCTCCAAATCCCTGCTTGTTTCTCTGATATACAAAAGGTTGAAATTTTTATATTTTATGAGGAGTTGAGAAACTGCCATAACAGAAGGGCAGGTTTTAAGGTGCTGAGTATTTCTGTTACCTTCAGGGCACTGAACTGTGAAGTAGAGTTGAAAGAGCAATAAGAGAATAGCTGCAGCAAGGATGAAATGGAAAGAAATAGCTAAATTACTGATAAATAAAAAATTTCCATTACTAGAGGACAGACTTAGGTACATGGGCAGTGACACTGAAAAAGGATACGACATTAGAATGTCACGGAAAATAGTATTATGAATCTGGACAGAAGGAGTTAGGATAACTCATTTTATACTTCTAACCCCATACAGGCAAAGCTGTTGTAAAAATTATCAATGATAATTATAATCAATATTTTAATGTGTAAGACCTACACCACTTTAAGCATAAACAGGAAGAGATTCTGAAGAGGGGTAAATGAAAAATGGTGAGATACATAGCTAATGTGTGCTGAGATTATATCACGAAGAAACAGCTGAAACCAGCAGTTCCAATACAAAAATGAGGTCTGAAATGATTTGGGAATGTGATAAAAAGAGTAATCAGAGTACTAGTATGTATGGAAAAAGGAACATGTTGGCCAATAAATAGGAATAGATCTTGGAAATAGATATATATGAGAAAATGGACCACACAGGTATGCTGATGTGCATACACAAAAGAGAAACATGGGCAAGAATTCAGCATACTTCAGTTTTTTTAATTAGGATTAGGATGTAGTCCTGTATCCATAATCTATATACAGTAATCCCTCAATTATCTGGATCGCCATGATCCGGAACTTGGCATTATCTGACACATCCATACCAGGGACCAAGGCCCTCTGTGTGTGTGTGTGTGTGTGTGTGTGTGTGTGTGTGTGTGTGTGTGTGTGTGTGTGTGTGTGTGTGTGTGTGTGTGTGTGTGTGTGTGTGTGTGTGTGTGTGTGTGTGTGTGTGTGTGTGTGTGTGTGTGTGTGTGTGTGTGTGTGTGTGTGTGTGTGTGTGTGTGTGTGTGTGTGTGTGTGTGTGTGTGTGTGTTCCGTTCCGAGGTGTGACGATAATAAAAAATCTGTGATTTTTGGGGTTTTTCCAGCACTTATCAGTGCCGAAAACCACCAAAAATCACAGATTCTCGGTTATCGACAACTCTGTTAGATATGTATCAGCACCAATACCTTATTATCAGCACCGATATGTGGAAATAGCAACTTTTGGCACAAAAAATTGTAGATTTTCATCACTAGACAAGCCCCGTAAACTGGATCGCTGATAACTGAGCCCGCCAATAACCCGGACTGCCTGTATATATAATTTTTTTTAAATTTAAAAAACTGCTCTCTGATGGTTGGCAATGCTGTCCAGCCTAAGGAGAATGTTGGTAACACTGCTCACACTAAACAAACTTCGAAAGAGTTTTGCGGGGTGAGGGAGGCCTGGGGAAGTTTCTGAGCTGGAGGGGTCAGTCGAATGGCTTGGTGCCAAGGGAGAGGAGGGGCAGTAAGGCTATGTAGAGGAACTCACTCAGAGAAGGGGTTGTTCTGGAATGTGGGTGGAGCTGGGGAGAAATTTCCCTGGCTGAGAGGGGGTTTGGGATGCAGTGTTGAATGAGTGAAGAGGGCTAGCTAGACGTCTGATTTGCTAGAGCTTGTTTTGTTCCTTGTTGCGCTTGTGATTTTTTTCTATGTATATTTTAGGCTATTCTCATTTGTATTTTTAGTATTTTCTCATTTTTTATTTTCACAATGCAAAAGATAATCACAATCATGTGCACAGGGTATGAACTTATGCACACTCATTCACTGGCATCAGTGAACTTGCTAGAGCTTATTTAGTTTCGTGTTGTTATGCTTATGATTTTCCACATTTTATTTAAGAATATTTACAGTACTGTACTGTAACAAAGCAAAAGAAAGGAAGAAGAGATACGGTATAGATAGAGAGAGGTATCGCTTACATGGAAGCCTATGCAGTAACACAAACACTCCTTCACTTTTTTTTATTTATATCTTACATTATTCTCATTTATACTGTATTTTCTCATTTTTTATTTGAATAATGCAATCAAGTGTGTAGGGTACTTATGTAAGCACATACTCATTCGTTACCGTTGGTGGCACCAGACTTCAGTTATAAATAGCTCAACATGTTACCAACATCTACAAATTCACAGTTAAAATATTTTTATTGTAATTAGAGATGAAATCTCAACAGTGATAAAACATTCTATTTTTATATGTGCTAATCATACCTAGAGTTAACTAAAACTTGCAATGAAATGCTATACTACAGTAAATCAATAAAAAAAACAAATGGAAAATGTGATAGAGTACTGCACTAAGAAGCATACACACAAACACAAGGTGAATGAGGTAGAAAGAAAGAGGTGAACTTTTTAATGTGTATGATGTGTTTTGGGGAAAATTATAAAATTGTTTGTGAAAACTATTGTATTGCATTGCATGTGAGAGAAAAAATTTACTTTTGTGTGTAAAGTAAGATTATTTTACAGTGTTTTGGACAAGTGAAAAATATTGTGTAGATTGCAGTATTGCGTTTTGCTTCATACACAAGAAAAAACTGTTCGTGTAAATTATCGCATTGTGTTGCATTCAAGAACAAAAAAAGGTACACTGTATTATTAGAGTTTGGGGTGAATGAAAAACACTGTGTAGCCTACCGTATTGCGTGTCACATACAAGAAAAATAAGGGGTTTGTTTTTTATTTTTGTGTAATTATGGAGTTTATTTTTGTTACAAATATGGGAAAATAAGGTAGATGACTGCTTTTTGCATAAAGTTTTCAGATTAAAGTGTGATGGTTGTTGTTTATAAGCATATTTAGCATTTACAGCTATGTGGTATTGACAAGGTCAAGTGAGGAAGGGTACAGAGTTGCCCTTGCACACCTGTAGATTTCTTATTCACCGTTATCCAGTTATTTCCATTATCCGACAGGGCCTTGGCTCTATTGATCCGGATAATCGATGGATTACTGTAATGGTAAACATTACAAATTTTAAATATAATTTGTATTTTCATAAGTATACAAACCAGAGCCTTTTATATGGGAGTGTCCTTCACCATTAGCTGGATCGGTCATTAAACTTGGCAACAAGGTACAGTAGTTAAATGGAGATGGGACGTTTAATGTAAAAAAGGCTCTGGTTTGTATACTTAAGAATAATAAAATATGACCTTCTTATAGTAAAATAGTTTTATATATATACTTACCCAGTAATTACATAGATATTGTTTAACAACCAAGGCAGCCTAAAAATTCAAAATTCGTGGTAATTATTCAACCGCCTATTGTAGGTGACCAGACCCTGCCCACTTTCAGGGGTAAAGAGAGGAATGGTGTGGGAGAGCTCAATCGTTTTTGCCCTGATGTCCATGTGATGGGAGAGAGGGAGGGCTCTGATTCAGTAATTATTTGGCAAGTATATACTACATAAAACTTCATTTTATTATAAAAATGTCATTTTTATGTAAGTAAAACTTACCAAGTAATTACAGTCAGTCCCCGGTTAACGGTGGGCTTGGTTAACAGTGATCCGGTTTTATGGGGCTTGTCTAGCGACGAAAATCGGCAATTTTCGGCGCTGAAAATCGCCGATTTCCGCTTATCGGCACCAATAATTGGGTATTGGTGCCGATACATACCTAACAGAGCTGCCGATAACCGAAAATCGGTGCCAATAACCCCCGAAAATCGCCGATTTTTGGTTAGCGGCGATTTTCGGATATCATCACACCCTCGGAAACAGAACCCCGCCGATACCCGGGGACTGCCTGCACATAGTTGAATCCACACTGACAGGAGGTGGGATACATGGACATGTTCTACCTCAAAACATTAAGAAAGTAATGACTTTGGTAGCAGAAAAGTTGCCAGCATTGGTACAATGCATGTTGTTTCCTTACCTGGTACCACTGCAGGTGGGTACTGCCTCTGGTCTTTGCTCAACTTAGCCCGTAGTGGCGTGGCGGTATAGCCTTGGGTTAAAAGGTCCAACCACTAGAAGAACTGGGAGGGTACTCCAGGTACTATATACCTCCACTCACCTTGGACTCAACACACCCTGCATCAATGTGAGGAGATACAGGAGGGACAGAGAGTTCCTATGCTTCCTCGCCCAACACCATGCCAGCCATGGATAATGGTTCTAATGTATTACAGTACAATTTTCAAAAACTGATTCCACTTCTTTGAGATAATACGATGCAAAGACCGACTTGCACTTCCAATACGTTGACTGTAAGATGGAGGAAAAAAATTAAGTGTACCTTAGTTTAACCACACCACTGAGCTGATTAACAGCTCTCCTAGGGCTGGCCTGAAGGATTAGATTTATTTTACATGGCTAAGAACCAATTGGTTACCTAGCAACGGGACCTACAGCTTATTGTGGAATCCGAACCACATTATAACAAGAAATGAATTCCTATCACCAGAAATAAATTTCTATAATTCTTCACTGGCCAGTCAGAGAATCGAACGCGGGAGAGGGACATGTTGTGCCAGAAGGCAAGGTAAGTAGCAACTGCACGAACCTCATGTGCTCTACCCTTAATTAAAGGTAGTGTCTTCCTGGATCCGAGAGTGCACCTCTGAAATTAAGTCTCAAAAAACAGACCACATTTTTAGACAACGGATGGGAGGGGTTCCGAATGGAGAACACGTTAGACTAGAAGGGCCTCTAATCTTCTCAGTCCTCTGAAGATATATCTCAGGGATCTTACCAGGCAGAGAAGTCTCTCCTCCTCCTCCTCAGGACCCAGGATGTCCACTAGACTTTTAATGGAGAAGGAACGAGGTCGGGGCTTGGAAGGGTCTTTGTTCTTAGCAAGGAACCCGAGAGAGAAGGAGCATACTGCATATCCCTGTGTAAAACCTACCCTCTTGTCAATGGCTTAGAGCTCGCCGACTTGTTTAGTGGTGGCTAATGCAACTAGGAAGAGTGTCTTTCTAGTTAGGTCTCTTAGAGACTGAATGATGGGGTTTGAAGGCTGGGCCTGACAGCCACTTCAAGACCATAACGAGATTCCATGAGACATTTTCTGATCTCTTTTGTCTAGTTGTGTCAAAGGATTTGACTAGACCACTTGAGGTCTTGGTTGGAGGACAGGTCCAACCCTCTGTGCTTAAAAATGGAGCCTAACAGTAGAGGACGATAATTTCTTGCATGACCTCAAGAAGAGCAGGAAGTCAGCAATCTGACTTACAGATTTCTCTGAAGAAGAGATGTTACTTTGACGGCACCATCTCTGGAAGACTGCCCATTTAGACTGGTACAGGTTGTTAGAAGACTGGTGCCTGCATCTAGCAATAACCTCAGCAGCGGTTCTTGAAAACCCCTTTGCTCTGACGAAGCTCCGGACAGTCTGAAGCATGTCAAGGCCAAAGCAGACAACCCTTGGTGGAACCTGTGGAAGTGAGGTTGTTTGAGACAGTTTTTGATGGAACAGTCTTGGAAAGTCCACCATAAGACGTTGCAGATCTGGGAACCATTCCTTCGTTGGCCTGAAAGGAGCCACTAGCGCCATTGAGATGTCTTGATGAGAGGAGAACTAGTTTAACACCTCTCTGACCATGCTGAATGTACTGTAGATGTCTAGTCCCTATCAGTCTTGGAGCATGGCATGTGTCGCCCATGCCAGAGGGTCCAGGGCTGGAGAGCATAAGGGGGGAAGGTGATGATTCCTCGACATCGCAAACAGGTCAATTGATGGGGTGCCCCAGAGTTTCCATAGATCAGTGCAGACCAGAGGGTCCAGGGTCCATTCCGTGGGAAGGACCTGGTTGCAGTGACTCAACTCATCCGCCAAGGCGTTCAGTTTCCCTTGCATGTAGTGGGTGACAAGGGTGATCTGGTTCTGTTCTGCCCACAGTAGGAGTTCTCTGGAGGCTTCGTAGTGGGAGAACAAGTGTGTGCCTCCCTGTTTGCGTGTGTAGGTTAAAGCTGTGGTGTTGTCGGAATGAACAATTGCTGTCTTGCTGAAGATCTGGGGAGAGAATGACTGGAGGACCAAATGAATGGCCTTCATCTCCTCGATATTTATATGGAGGCATCTCTGATCCGTGGACCACGTCCCGGACACTTGTTCTCCTAGAAGGGCTCCCCAACCTAGGTCCGACGTGCCTGCACAAAAGTCTAGGTCGTGTTCAGTGGTAGAAGAGATTTTCCTTGAAGTAGTCTTCCTTCACACAGCCACCGTTGCAAGTCTGCCTTTATCTCCTGTGTGATGGGAAAAACGTATGAATCCGGTTGGGTCTTCCCGTCCCAGTTGGTCTTGAGAAAATACTGCAGAGGTCTCATGTGCAGTCTGCCCAACATTACGAACTGCTCGATGGAGGCCAAGGTGCCCAGGAGACTCCTCCATTGGTTGGCCGAGCAGACCAGAAGAGAAACTGGCAGACTGTGCAAAGGCAAGAGTGATCCTCTTGGGGGATGGAAAAGCCTGAGAAGTCTGAGAATTCAGTACCATGCCCAAATAAAGAATCTCCTGTGTCGGACACAGTTGTGACTTCTGCTTGTTGATGAGAATGCTCAACTCTGGAGTCAAGCGTAGAGTTGTCTTTAAGTCCTCCATGCACTTTTCCTTCGACTGAGAATGGACAACCCAGTCGTCCATATACAGGGAGATGTTGATCCCGAGGAGGTGGAGCCACTTGCCGAGAGGAGCGGGAGCACAAGCGAAAGCCTGAGGGGCTGTCGAGAGGCCACAGCATAAGGCCCATAACTGAAAAACACTGTTCTGAAAGACGAAATGGAGGTGCTTCCTGGAGTCCGGATGTATGGGGACATGAAGTATGCGTCCTGCATGTCTCCGGAGATCATCCAGTCTCCCCGACAAATGGAAAACATGACGGACTGATTCATTTCCATATGGAACTTTGCCTTCAAAACAAAGAGATTCAGAGCACTGACATCAAGGACAGGCCTCCATCTCCCCGATGACTTGGGAACTATGAAGAACTGGTTGTAGAACCCCTCTGACCCGTGGCACTCGACTTCTTCCACAGCTCTCTAGAGAAGGAGGGAGTCGACTTCCTGTGAAAGGGCTGAGAATCTCTTGGAGCCTTCCAAGTAACCTGTCAAGGTGATGGGGGACTTGACTAGAGGTGATCTTTTCTTGAAGGGAAAGGCACATCCCTCCTTCAGAACTTGAACTATCATGGCTTCGCACCTCTGCGACTCCACTCCTCCCAAAAGTGGAGAAGTCTGGCTCCTCCTAGAGCACGAAGGATGGGACTCTCATTTCTTGATGAAGGTTTTGAACACAAGTTTCTTGGTTGACTTGGAAACACATAGGCCGGTCAGTGGTCTCGACTGCAGGCTCTGCCTGCCTCCACGAAAACTGGAGTTGGAGGGGTGACTTTGGCTTGGCAGGGAAAGAAGGCTCCCTCGAACACTTAGTGGACTGCGCCAGCAGGTCTTGTGTAGACTTCTTCTGTGGGTCTGATGAGATCCCTAGCACCACAGACTGCGGGAAGGGGTGAAAAGTACAGCAGACTTCTGGGAGAGGGCGACTCCTTTCGTGGTGAAGGAGCACCATATCTCCCTTTTCTTCAGCACACCCAAGGAGAAGAGGGAGGCGAGCTCTTGGGAACTATCCCTTGTGGTCTTGTCCGCACAAGATAATACAGCAAGCCAAGCCAATAGGAGGCCAGGTCCCCCACCAGGTGTGGACAGTCCTCCATCTTCTTGGCAAGAGCTCAGTGGAAGAAAACAATCTTCGCTGAAGCAAAGGCATTGTGTCATGAAGAGTTGGTGAGACCAGAAAAGTCCCCCTGGGAGGAGGCAGCTGCTCCCAGAGAGGGAGCTTCTCCGGTCGAATAGGAGAGATATCTCCTGCTAATGAGCCTGGAAGGAGTTCAGGCTAGAGTGGCTTTGCCCTTTTCTCTATCTGAAGCAAGCAGTCATCCACTACCTTGAGTGCTTTTCTTGATGAGGAGGATAGCACCATCTTGGGGGGCTGAGTGGAGACATCTGCCTGGTTCTTCATAAAAAAAAAAAAGGTAGAGGCTGGGGAAACTGGAGCAGTGGGAGAGAAAAAGTTGGGAAAGCTGGCCAACAGGTAACAGAGTAACACAGAGTAGGCTGACTGAGGGGTATTGGACGAAACAAGACGATAGCGCAGGGTCCTGAGAGACTGGGGGAGCAGCCGAAGTCTTCTGAACAAAACTCATAGTAGCCTCTAGCTGATGCTTAATAGGCTCCAAAGACAGCTGATGCCAGAAGCACTGGAGTTGGGGCTACCGCATCAGGTGGAGTCTGACGCTCACAGACAGAAGTTGGGCACTCTAGAGGTGATGGGTGCTGGGAGGCAGCAAAGTCTGGAAGATGAAGACTTCCACTTAAGAGGCTCTTTCTGGTGCTTGGGAGCCAAGAGCTGACACTCCACATATATGGGAAGTAACTCCAGACTGTTCCAGCCCGACACCTGGGAATGAGCCACAGAGGAGGCAGACGGCTCAGCGAAGCTGCAGGAGGGTTGGGGGCTAAGACTGGGCTCTCTGTGCCTCTTGAGAAGGCAAGAGGAGGCAGGATAGGGCCACCTGCGCTTCTTGTCGGGGCTGGAGGCTTCTGAGTCGGAGGAGAGTTGATGTGCACTTACACTAACACCTTTCCACTGAATGACTGTCGACACCTGGGGGGAAAAAGGTGTGACAACCCATGGGCAAACCCCACTGGACTCCCTTCGACCTCCGGCATGTCTTCTTCCAGGGTTAGGGGAGCAGGACAGACCTTCGTCTAGTAGCACCAATGGGACACGAAGCCACCTCCTCCACAGACACAACACTATCACTTTTCACTTGAGCTGACACTTTTTTGGAGAGCACTTTCACTGAGGCACCTAACTCGGACATTGCACTTACAATTAAATGAAGCTTTTGACTGAACCTTGATTCAAGATTGGCCAAGGGGTCGGGATTGGAAGCATGGGAGCCCGGAATAGGAGTGTGTAGTAAAAAAGTCAGAGGACTAAGAACTGGAGAAACAGCAAGAACTGGTGATGAAAGGGCAGTACTTTCTTCTACTAGCCTAACATAGTCAAGATTGGCCCTACTTTCAGCTCTAGAGGCTGTCGTCCTCCTTTTTCTCCCTTTCAAGCTTAAGCAAATAAGATTTTACAGCTTTCCACTTCTTCTCAACCTAGTCTTGACATTCAATGCAGGTACTGTCAGTATTACAATCCTGTCCCCTACATTTGACACATTTAGTGCGATAGTCAATTGACGACTCAACTAACCTAGTTTTACATCCCTCGCTACAAAAGCGAGCACTGGAAGAATTGGTATCTGACATTCTGCTAAGTAAAAGTTAACTGAGTAACTAACAAAGCAAAGAATTATAAACTAAGCAAATCCAATCACTAGCGAAGCCAATAACCATGAAAGTTATGACAAATTCTGAATACATCACCAAAAACCGATGACCGAAGGATGCAGGAATGAATGATGTTGGTTGAATGCTGGGAAAAAAATGATTGAGCTCTCTGCTATGTTGTTCTTCTCTTTATCCCTGAAAGTGAGCAGTGTCTAGTCACCTACACTAGGCAGTTGAATAGTTACTGCAAATTTTGAATTTTTAGGCTGCAGTGGTTCTTAAACAATAGCTACATAATTACTTGGTAAGTTGCTTATATAAAACTGTTATTTGTTCCTATAGAAGTACAGTACAAGCCTTTGCTTTTTAAATAGAATACTTATCATTTTGGTGGGGGTGGTTCCAACTACTAATTGCAGTTGAAAACCACAATGAATTACCATGTTTACAGTTGGCTTCCAAGTAAGGGATGTCATGGCTTCTGTAGCCACCTTCTGGTCTACTGTTGTAAAATGGTTGACCAGAGTAGTAAGGTCCTAGGCCAGAGAGTATCCTGCATTACAAGAGGATACTCGAGTAAGGAAACTTTTCAGATGACCATGGAATCTCCCGTAAGAGACTTTGTGTCAGATGGCAGCTTCATTATGGATATACAAGTAAAAGGTTTAGAATAAGCTACCCATAACCCTCCTCTCTTGTTAAAAGAGATGACAAAGTTGTCACATCCTAGTAACCAGTACTAGAATTGGAGTCCTGATATAACACGCATGTATCTTGTCAAATTCCAGTGTGTACTTCAGCTTGGATGCTGTTCTCTAAGGAGGGGTAAGGGTGACAGGAAAGTCCAGCTACTCCACATTCACACCTCCGGACTCACACTAGGCTTTTGGTAATCAGGTGAGATACTGTCCTGTCTGAAACAAGAGCTCTGGTGCTTATAAAATGTGTAGAACAGCCACCATAGGTACTACGCTCGTGGAAACATCCCTCAAAAATAATAAGGTAAGGGTAGTCTATCTACACCAAACACCTGCTCTCATTACCTGAAATATGGAAAAGTTCTCCTGAAAATTAAGGGATGGACCCATGCCCGACTTCGGTGATCTCAAGCAAGAAAGAAGACAGACCAACACCTCAGACAAGTCACAAGCTAGCCTGAGTAAGTCCGTCAAACAATACCTAGAAGCACGTACTGTCATTGGGAAAAGAAACTCCTCATTCAGGTCACTAACAACAAAGTCTCAGACAGAGGGAATCAAGAATCTCTTGACACTTGTTTGTACCAGATGGGTTCTCAGTTTTATTACAAACTCAGGAGAGAAAAACAAACACATGAACAAGAGGCCCCCATGATTTTGAGTACCAAATGAGATAAGACAGGACATGCAAATACCCTGTGAGGTCCCAATCTGTCGCCGGGACCCTCAGGGCATCCTCGCTTCAAAACAGAAATCTACATGGCCCAGCAAGAACTCTCAAGAAACACAGATCCAGCGCTCCTGATTCAAGTGATCTTTTACCCATTTTTCAAAAGCTACTTTATGCCATTGCTAGAACCGTACTTACGTATGTCAGGCACTGCAAGCGTTCCAACCATATGTATTTGAAATCTCTACCTAATTTGTATATAAGAATTATTAACCATTTCTTCATGTGTGAGAAAATACATATGATTGTATATAGATATCCCTCTGTTTTTCCAAATTGGCAAATGCTACTTTGATGCTCGCAAGAGTTCTTAAACCTGTCAGAGATTTTGTGTCAATAAATCAGAATACACCTTGACTCTGCCTCTTACTCAACACCTCGTTATACTGGTGACCCTGAAGATGACCGACACCGCCAACACTGCCAGCACCAGCCTATCCAGTGACAACACTGCAGTAGCAAGCATCTGCCTACCACCCTTCACAACCCAGAGGCCTGGTTCTTCAGAGTGGAGACTATCTTCAGGCCTAAGAAGATCTCCTCATCCCACAACGCTGACGCCGTCCTCGAGTTTGTGCCAGACGATGCCTTCAAGCAGATCACAGAATGGCTCGTCAACCAACTAAGGTCATCCTTCAGCATGCTGCCTGCCCTCAGAGCTAAGAAATTTACAACGTAGGGGCAGCAATAGGAGATCAGCAGCCATCACACTTCTACAAGCAACTGCGGCAGCTAGTTATGATCCCTGCCACAGACGGCTGCCCAGAGACTACATTGTACCTTGTGAAAAAGGTCCTACTTACAAAATTACCCCACCAAACAGTCACAGCAATCGCCAACATATCAACCAAGGATCTCGACGATTTCCTGAGAGTCAACGCTGTCCACCTGGCCCCACAAGTCGACAGAACCTAAACAACCACCAGTAGCTGCAGCTGCCCCACGGCCCCAGCAGCAGACCGACAGAGACGGACAGCGATCCACAGGGCCCCACTGCCCCCATACACTGCTACCGGAGCTTCAGGTGGAAAAACAAACCAAAGTACAAGGCCAACACAGAAGAACTTCCCAAGAGCATTTGTTTCTACCACTGGAGGTTTGGGAGTGAAGCCCAAAAATGTGAAAATGACTGCCGCATGTCAAAAAACATGCAAAGGGGTTGCAGCAGCGACCTAACATACCAAACATCAGGGTTGGGCAGACCGGTTATCTCGTAAGAGAAACTGTGCCTGCTTTCCGCTGTCTTTCTTCCAAGTACAGGCAAACAGACACGACGTGTTTTTTCACCACAGATAAAAAATCAGATACAGAGTTGCTGGTCAACACCGGCACATGCAAATCATTCATGTCGGCCAACCCGCACGAACTCTTCAATCCAACCCCCAACACACTACAGGTGTCCACTGCCAGCAAAGCCCCACTGAAAGTATATGGGAAACGGACCATGAATTTGTTGTTCGGTGGGACACACTACAACTGGACACTCAATCACAGCAGATGTAACAATAGGAGCAGACTTCCTAAAAGCCCAAAACATGCTCCCCTGTAGCCCCCACTCCGACTCCAGCATCAGAGATAAGTCGCCTCCTACAAGAGTTCCTGGAGGTATTTAAGGACGACCTGCAGCACGACATAACAAAACCCCAAAGCACTACATCCAGCACCATATAGTCACTGAAGATCTCCCAGTCCATGCTCATTTCAGATGTTTGGCCCCAGAAAAACTCGCCCACGCCAAACAAGCTTTCTGGGACATGGAAAAAGCAGGAATATGCCAAAAAGCCTCCAGCCCCTGGGTATCTCCCCTACACATGGTACCAAAACCTGATGGCACATGGGGACTCAACATCAAGACAGTACCCATCAGGTACCCACTGCCGAACATCGCTGACATAACAAACCAGATGGAGGGAGTACAATTATTTATGAAAATCGACTTGTTGAAGGGATACAGTAATACTTCGACCTTACACGATTCGAGTTGCGCGAATTCACACACACACGAACTTTTCACTGGAACCTAACTAATGGGCATACACGACTTTTTCACAGACACGAAATTCTCGAGAAACCCTGCAGAAGTAGGTTTGTTTAATTTTTTAAGTAATTTACAAGTTTTCATGCTTTTATGTGTAAAATCTGTATGAAAAATGCATTTCATGCTTTTATGTGTAAAATCTATATGAAAAATGCATTTCATGTTTTAATGTGCAAAATCTCTATGAAAAATGCATTTCATACTTTTATGTGTAAAATCTCTGTGAAAAATACATTTCATGCTTTCATATGCAAAATCTGTATCGAAAATGTATTATTTTTATTTTTGAACATGCATAAATATGATGCATGCATAAATATGATGCAAAGGTAATTTCAGCACATTCACTTAGTGTACTTTTACAAGATGTGATAACCATTTGCAAAGTTACTGCACTTTTCAAAGACGATACCCCTGCAGAAAATGCTTTTTTAATGTTTGAAGTACATTTATAAGTTTTCATGCTTTTAACTGTAAAATCGATATGGAAAATTTATATTTATATTTTTGTACATAAATATCATACAAGTATTATGTCCATTTGCAAAGTCTTTGTCACAAGGACTTTACATGACCTTGAGATGAGGTGGTTCAGTCGCGCTCATTTGATAAAATGAATTCGTTAAGGTAATATCAGAGATGTAACTAAGAGTTGTATAAGTGACATTCTTTGAAAATTATTCTGTTCACCTCGGAGAAAAGTGCTGGTGCAATCTGTATGTGCATGTAATTACAGCACGTTCAGTTGGCGTACTTTTACAAGATGTGATACCCTTAGTTACTGCATTTTTCAAAGATGATACCCCTGTAGAAAGTGTGTTTAATTTTTAAGTTTTCGTGTTTTTAGGTGTAAAATCAGAATGGAAAATTTGTATTATATATTTGTGCATAAATATGATACAAAAGCAGTACAGTTACTTTATTACAGTATCTCTCTCTCTCTCTCTCTCTCTCGTAGTTAGCGCTCAAACATACTTTTACAAGTTATTTCTCTGTACGTCATTACCTGTACAGTATATAATTTTAAATTGATTGAATTTTACCTGTACTGTACTACCTTCTACGAACATTATGTACATGTTTTCGATATTTTATGGAATTGTACTTTTGTTACGACTGTGACACATGACGTTTTGCCTAGTGACGCAAAGAAAACGGCTTTTACTGTAAGTGACAAAGAAAACGGCATCCCATTAATTAGGGGTAACATCAGTATACGTACGCACCTACTGTAAACGCGCTATTATGAAACTGTGCAGTATTCAATTTTTATGTCAGCCATTTACTGTATTCCTTTTTTAAGGGTAATAAGCTAAATTTTAAATAAAATTACACTAACTTCAGTTCATTTAAAAGGTAGCTTAATACTTTGGGAGCATGATTAGGGTCATATTTAGTACTTAAACTCTAGAAATAAACATTGATTAGCATTTTTAAAGACCATGCCAAACTTACGCGAAAATTCACCTTGCACGAGGGGCTCCAGAACCTAACCTCGCATAAGTTCGAGGTATGACTGTACTCCCAAGCCCCGGTTGCAAAGGAGGACATAGAAAAAAACTGCCATTTTCACCCCCTTTGGCACATACACCTTCAAATACAATCAACCCCTTTTTATTCGCAGGGGATAGGGACCACAACAACCCACGAATAGCTAAAATCCGCAAATACTTGGCACCCACCCCCTCAAAACGCTTATAACTGCCTCTAAGAATACTTGTAACTACCCATTTTAATAGTTCAAATACCAAATATACCTTAAACTATCATCCTAAAACACTTTAAATATAATTTCAGTCATCTTACAACATTACCATACCCTTAGAAATATATGTGTGCGGCTTACAACTATGTGTGAAAACTAAGTCCCCCCTCTACTATACTGTATTCAGGCACAAACATTTTCTTTCATACAGTTACTATTCAAGCCATCCCATTTTCTTTCACAGGGGGAAACATTGGTATGTAATTCCTGAGAGAGAGAGCAAAAATACATATGCACATAAAATATTTAATATTAAAATTACATACGTAAACAATATGGGTACTGTACTCGCCAGTGATCAATGTTGACTGAAGATGATGATGATGATGAATTAGCTGTGCAGTCCAATGAATGATGAAGTTATGACTGCACAGCAAAGCAGAGGAGTTACATCTCCTCCGACAGCGCCTCTTCCCCTTCAGGCACCACCTTATTGAGGTAAACTGAACATCTACGAAGGTGTTACGATAGGGCTGCATGAACTCATTAAGGCCACTGGAAAAATTTGTGGCTCTTTCCTCAGAATCATCTCATGCCTCTATCATCGTCTGCAGCTGCCTGGCTTTCTTAATAATTTTGTACAGACCATGAAATTCTTCAAAATCCTGGTCCATCGGTGGGATGGAGAGTACACGAGTGAAGGCATCGAGTTCTTCTCCAACAAAGTCTTTCCCAAGCATTCTACCCTCTTCACATTTCTTCTCCATGAAGGCAACGGCAATTAATGTCATGCCAAAACGGGCTGCTAATTCTTTGTGACTTTTGCCCTCTCTTAGCATAACAATCATGTCTACCTTCTCCCCATTGGTCATTACTGTATCTTCCTCTGGTGCTTAGGCTCTTGTCCAGATGCCATAGAAGAAGCAGGGCGTTTTGGGGGCATCTTAGGGCTCAAGAGGCATACGCAGTGAACTAAGAATCTGGGCAGAGATGCTGGGTCAATTGAGCATCATTTTGTACACAGTAGATAATTATGTACAGGCTACTAGTGCGCATACCATCGATATTCTGAGCATACTGTACATTTTATAGGTATTTTGCTG
>NC_089791.1:75509586-75542086 GCF_040412425.1 Macrobrachium rosenbergii | reverse complement strand
TTACCAGTGAACAGGGACACAGAAGAAAGTGCCTGAAATATATGGTTGCAACGTTATGGGCCTTTTTATCTTCATATTATACTGAAGTATTACATTAAAAGACATTCATATATATACATATATATGTATATATACATATATATACACATATATATACATATATATATGTATATATATATATATATACATATATGCATATATATATACATATATATATACATACATACATATATGTATATATACATACATACATACATATATGTATATACATATACATTATAATATATATATATATATATATATATATATATATATATATATATATATATATATATATATATATATATATATATATATATATATATATATATATATATATATATATATATATATATATATATATATATAAAATATATATATATATATATATATATATATATATATATATATATATATATATATATATATATATATATATATTTGAGGTAGTAGATTTTAATTGGATATTACAGGACATTTGTAGCTTAATGCTTGTATATGAATCACGGCGATGTGACAAAAAGTCATAATACGGCTGCCTGCGACAAACTCACTGCATGGTCAGCACGGCAGAGGTGGGTTGCTAGTGATTCTAAATAGAAATACCTGAGTTCGGTGGGGATTTGTAGGTGGGAGTCGGTAATAACTTATACCTCACTTGTTGGCCATGTGGGTAAAGGTGTCACTGTGGTTCTGAGTTCTTGTCTTTCGTTGGTTCGAGCCCACGGGGACGACGAACTTATTATCAACTAAAAAATTCCCCTTCGGTAACATATATGAAAATATATTATTTCGAGGTAGAGTGAATTGGATATTAAAGGACGTTTGTAGCTTAATGCATATATATATATATATATATATATATATATATATATATATATATATATATATATATATATATATATATATATATATATATATATATATATATATATATATATATATATATATATATATATATATATATATATATATATATATATATATATATATATATATATATATATATATATATATATATATATATATATATATATATATATATATATATATTTATTAACTTTATCACATACACAATTGTTCTGTGCAATAGTAGAATTACTAAAAAGGACCTCATTCAAAATGGATGATATCTAATACATTATTTATTCAGAAAAAGTTACAAGCTTTCTTGGACAAACAGTCCACATTATCAAGTATGCGTACATTAGATACCATCCAGTTTGAATGAGGTCCTTTTAGTAACTCTCTCTCTCTCTCTCTCTCTCTCTCTCTCTCTCTCTCTCTCTCTCTCTCTCTCTCTCTCTCTCTCTATATATATATATATATATATATATATATATATATATATATATATATATATATATATATATATATATATATATATATATATCAAATATATTCATGACTTATTTCGGGATCGAACCCAGGTCTCTCAGGTGGAAAGCAAGGGCATTATCCACTGGGCCATACAAGTCTAAAAAAGTTGGAACCTGAATAAGCAACTGCAGGTTTTTTGAGGAATTACCTGGGCAAGCTAACTGCTTGCATACATCGTTTTCCCCAACTTCCCGACTCAGCAATGACCCAATAGACAACATTTCATTCGAATTATCCCTTCTGAGCGAATAAGATAGAAATCATCAACACACAATCACGTGTGGAACAGAAATAAATTTCTGACTCACGTCGGGATCGAACCCAGGTCTCTCAGGTGGAAAGCAAGGGCATTATCCACTGGGCCATACAAGTCTAAAAGAAGTTGGAACCTAGAGCAACTATAGGAATTACCTGGGCAAGCTAACTGCTTGCATACCAGCGAATATTTTCCCCAACTTCCCGACTCAGCAATGACCCAATAGACAACATTTCATTGAATTATCCCTTCTAGCGAATAAGATAGAAATCATCAACACACAATCACGTGTGGAACAGAAATAAATTTCTGACTTACGTCGGGATCGAACCCAGGTCTTTCAGGTGGAAGGCAAGGGCGCTATCCACTGGGCCATACAAGTCTAAAAGAAGTTGGAACCTGAGAGCAACTGCACCCAAGGAATTATCTGGGCAAGCTAACTGCTTGCCTACCAGCGAGTTTTCCCAACTTCCCGACTCAGCAATGACCCAATAGACAGCATTTCATTCGAATTATCCCTTCTGCCATTAGGGAACACAGTTTAGCACAGGACCATCATTCACTGACCTGGATTTTCAGGTACTGTCTTTTTGTTCAAATAGACTAGACCTTTTGATTTGAGTCACTGGTTATTAAAAAGATGAAACCGGGATTGAACAACATCTTGTCTGGTATTCAACTAGCTATCGTGTAATTTCATAGTAGGTACACAATTGAGTAGTTAAATATTTTACTTCATGAGTGGTAGTTTTTTACATTTCACCTTATTTTTATATTTTTATGTTTGTGTTCATTTTCAATTTTTTGTTATTTTGCGTCTCACCCTTTTAGTTTGTATTTACGGTTAGTTTTATATATTTGGTTAGTATTTTTGCTGAAGATTTATTATGACAATTCATTTTATTGTAGTTTCCCTGATTCTCATCCTTGTCAGTTTTTCAGCCTGATGATGAGGTTCTATACCTCAAAAGCTCGTATAATAAAGAATGTTCTTCCTGGTCTTGGCTATATTATTCATCATTAAGCTAATATATATATATATATATATATATATATATATATATATATATATATATATATATATATATATATATATATATATATATATATATATATATATATATATATATATATTTTGTGTGTGCATATATGATCAGGCAGTCTCTGGGTTACAACAGGTCCGGCTTACGACGTTCCGAGGTTACAACACTCTTCAAATATATTCATCAAAAATTATTTCCCAGTTTACGACGCATGTTCCAGGGTTATGATGCATCGTACGCCGATCCGACGGAAGAAATATGGGTCCAAAACAGTAGAATAATTAAAATTTTGAGGTTTTTGATGAAAAACTCAATAAAATTGCAGTTTACAACGTTTTCAATAAACCCAGAGCATTAAAAGTAAGGCTTTCTTAGGATTTTTGACGATTTTTTGGTTTACAGCGATTTTCGGCTTACGACGGGGCATAGGAACAGAACGTCTGTCGTAAACCGGGGACTGCCTGTATACTGTGTATGTAAGTATTTATATATATATATATATATATATATACAGTCATGCCTCGAAATTACGTGAGGTTAGGTCCTGGAGCCCCTCGTGCAAGGTGAATTTTCGCGCAAGTTTGGCATGGTATTTAAAAATGCTAATAAATGTTTATTTCCAGAGTTTAAGTAATAAATATGACCCTAATCATGCTCCCAAAGTATTAAGCTAACTTTTAAATGAACTAAAGTTAGTGTAATTTTATTTAAAATTTAGCTTATTACCCTTAAAAAAGGAATACAGTAGATGGTTGACATAAAATTGAGTACTGCACAGTTTCATAATGGCGCATTTACGCATATGAATGTTACCCCTAATTCAAGGGATGCCGTTTTCTTTGCATCACTAGGCAAAACATCATGTGTCAGTCAACAAAAGTACAATTCCATAAAATATCAAAAACATGTACATAATGTTCGTAGAAGGTAGTACAGTACAGGTAAAATTCAATCAATTTAAAATTATATACTGTACAGGTAATTTACCTACAGAGAAATCATAAGTTGTAAAAGTATGTTTGGCGCTTTTGTATCGTATTTATGCGCAAATATATAATACAAATTTTCCATTCTGATTTTACACCTAAAAACACAAAAACTTAAAAATTAAACACACTTTCTACAGGGGTATCATCTTTGAAGAATGCAGTAACTAAGGGTATCACATCTTGTAAAAGTACACCAACTGAACGTGCTGTAATTACATGCACATACAGATTGCACCAGCACTTTTCTCCGAGGTGAACAGAGTAATTTTCAAAGAATGACACATACAACTCTTAGTTACATCTCTGATATTACATAAACGAATTCATTTTATCAAATGAGCATGACTGAACAACCTCATCTCAAGGTCATGTAAAGTCCTTGTGACAAAGACTTTGCAAATGGACATAATACTTGTATGATATTTATGTACAGAAATATAAATATAAATGTTCCATATCGATTTTATAGTTAAAAGCATGAAAACTTATAAATGTACTTCAAACATTAAACAAGCATTTTCTGCAGGAATATCCTCTTTGAAAAGTGCAGTAACTTTGCAAATGGGTATCGCATCTTGTAAAAGTACACTAAGTGAATGTGCTGAAATTACCTTTGCATCATATTTATGCATGTACAAAAATAAAAATAATACATTTTCAATACAGATTTTACACATGAAAGCATGAAATGCATTTTTCATAGAGATTTTACACATGAAAGCATGAAATGCATTTTTCATAGAGATTTTGCACATTAAAACATGAAATGCATTTTTCATACAGATTTTACATAAACATAAATGCATGAAATGCATTTTTCATACATTTTGCATGAAAACTTGTATTACTTAAAAATTAAACACCCACTTCTGCAGGGTTTCTCGAGAATTTCGTGTGTGTGTGAAAAAATCGCGTATGCCCATTAGTTAGGTTCCAGTGAAAAGTTCTTGTGTGTGTGAATTTATGCAACTCGAATCGTGTAAGATCAAGTATTACTGTGTATTATATATATATATATATATATATATATATATATATATATACACACACACACAGGCAGTCCCTGGGTTACAACGGGTCTGGCTTACGACGTTCTGAGGTTACGATGCTTTTCAGATATATTCATCAGAAATTATTTCCTGGTTTACAAAGCATGTTCCAGGGTTACGACACGTTGTACGCCGATCCAACAAAAGAAACATGGCTCCAAAACAGCAGAATAATCAAATTTTGGAGGTTTGTTGAAGAAAAACTCAATAAAAATGCATTTACATCATTTTCAATGTGCCCAAAGCATTAAAAGTAAGGTTTTCTTAGGATTTTTGATGATTTTCGATGATTTTTTGGTTTCGACAATTTTTCAGCTTACAACGCAGCGTAAGAATGGAAACCCCGCTGTAAATAGGGACTGCCTTATATATATATATATATATATATATATATATATATATATATATATATATATATACATATATAATTACAGTAAACTCCCGGCTTTGTGGGGATGCTTTCCAGACCCCCCTGCAAATAGTTAAAATCCACGAATACTTGTTACCACCTCTAAAAACACTTATAACTTTGTATCTTGAAAGTTCAAATACCAAATATATACTTAAAGTATCATCCTACATCAAATATACCTTGCATTATTATCCTATTAATGTATGTGCACACTTATAACCCTTCCAGCCAATAACAGAGAGAGAGAGAGAGAGAGAGAGAGAGAGAGAGAGAGAGAGAGAGAGAGAGAGAGAGAGAGAGAGAGAGAGAGAGTGAAATGAGTTGCTCGCATGGTTAAACAATTAAAAATGTAAATAACACAGTATATAATATGTATATCTTTCTATCACCACTCTCCTTTCTATCTATCTATCCATCTCTCATCTTTGGAGAGAGAGAGAGAGAGAGAGAGAGAGAGAGAGAGAGAGAGAGAGAGAGAGAGAGAGAGAGAGAGAGAGCACTGAGTGGGCAACATATATTTGACCAAGAGTGGGCAACACTTTGTACCTTTTGTGGTCAAATGTCATGATATTTGACAGGTTACACCCTCCTCCTTTGCTCCAAAGCTTTTGGACAAGACCAAGAAAAAGATGAGGGAAAAAGATTTACTGAACTAAATTCATACGATTAAAGTATATTTTCTTTAATGAATTGATATTTTGCTGTGCTTACATTCAATATTAATATTTTAAAATTAGTAAATCATTTATCTATTATACAAAACAAATAAACATACATATTACATATGCATAAAAATTCTGAGAGAGAGAGAGAGAGAGAGAGAGAGAGAGAGAGAGAGAGAGAGAGAGAGAGAGAGAGAGAGAGAGAGAGAGAGAGAGAGAGAGAGAGAGAGAGTTACTTTTATTATTTAATGCTATTATTTAATCTTATTAAAACTTGATATTAATACTGAGAATTAGTGCCATAAATCATTATTTTATCATAAAATCTATATGTAGGTTTGTACTGTATCTAGTCACAAAAATATGAAAACACGTAATATTGCTCTACAAAAAATCTGTGAATGGATGATTTTTCTCACAAATAATTTATAGATAGGTTCCACAGAAAATTCTGCAAATCGCTGAGTCTGCGAACTGCAAGCCCATGAATCTAGGGGGGTTGACTATATATATATACAGTAATACCTCGATCTTACATACTTCAAGTTGCACGAATTCACAGACACACGAACTTTTCGTTGGAACCTAACCATTTGGCATGTGTGATTTTTTCACAGACACGCAATATCTGCAAAATCCTCAAGATACCCTGAAGAAGTGGTTATGTTTAAGTTTTAATGTAATTTACGTTTTCATGCTTGTGTGTGTAAAACTGGTGTGAAAAATCTGTATCATTTTTATTTTTGTACATAAATACTTTATGATACTAAAATCACAAGACAGCTATAAATGTAAACATCTCTCTCTCTCTCTGGTACTTTAATATTTACTTTGACATATAAGTTGTATTTTTGTTTTCTCTCTCTATGTGATAAGAGATTTTTTATGCATAAGTAACATATATGTTCGTTATGTGTACTGTAGTTTTACAGATAAATGTGACATTACTTTGTTATTAATTTTTTCATATCCTCCATGCTATAACTACATTTATGCATTTCTATAGTAAATTATGTACAATTTTAAAAGAAAACATATTGATTCCCAGTCTTCTCCAGAGCTTTGGAGAGAGAGAAGGGGGGGTTGTAACCTGTCAAATTATCTTGACATACTGACTGCGAAGGGTAGAAAATGTTGCCCACTCAATGGTCAAATGTGTTGCCCACTCGATGATGAAATAAAACATGTACCCTATAAAGGATACTGAAGAACTCACTCTCTCCTTCATAAATCACGAATTTCCATCTTTTGATATCTAATGTAAGAATAACTTTCTCTCTCTCTCTCTCTCAAGTTATTCTCTCTGTCTCTGTAATAATTCATGAATAACTTCAAGAGATATTTAACTTATGGGCAACCCCCTCTCTCTCTCTCGGTAACTGTAATGAAATATGAAATACAGTATGGTATTAAGCTAACTTTTAAATGATATTATAGTGCTTTGGGAGCATGATTTTGTCATATTTAAGGTTTAAACTCTAGGAATAAGCATTTACTGTATGTATTAGCTTTTTTAGTGATTGTACCAAACTTAAAATCCTCGCTTTACATGAGGGGTTCTGGGACCTAACCTCTCGTAAGTTCAAAGTATTACTGTATGTGTGTGTGTATATATATATAATATATGTATGTATATATATATATATATATATATATATATATATATATATATATATATATATATATATATATATATATATATATTGTGGACCCCTTTTTCACGGTTCAGCATTCACGTCTTCAGTTAACTGTGAATTTTTCTATGGAACATATCTCTAAATATATCACAGAAAATTCACTTATCTGTGGATTTTTTGTAAAGCAAAATTCCCCAATTACTGTATTGACATGTTATTTTCATGACTAAATACAATTTTTATGATAAAAAAAATTATTCACGAATTTTCAAATATTAATATTCATGTAAACAGAGCAAATATCAAAATCACAAAACAGCTGTTTTCCAGACTCGTTTTACTGATGTAAACATACCTCAGTTCATCGTCCCCCCTCTCTCTCTCTCTCTCAGTACTGTAAATATCCTTTAATGAAATATGAATTACTGTATCATACACATAAAAATACAAAACTGCAAGAAGTTCATGATGCACATGAATGAGTGCGTGCTTATGTATGCACATGTTCATTTTTTTTTTTTTCTTTTGCTTTGCTTGATTTAGTGTACCATTTTTATTCCAAGTCTGGTTGGTTCTAATTTTGATTAAAACACACATCAGTACACAAGAGAATATTTAATCACTGTTGACTGCATTTATAATTTGGCATTTTATTCAACATAACTAAATACTTAGGACTACTTAACTATACTTGTGAATTTCCAATGATTCCCCTATCATAAAAAAATTGGGACGGCTTGAATACTGTACGAGAGAAAATGGCTGTGCCTGGAGATAGGGGGAACTTGATTAGTTGTCACATAAGAGCTATTTGCCATATACTCTTAAAGGTAATATGTTGTAAGATGAATTTGATATGATATTGAAGTGTTTTAGGATGGTAGTTTAAGGTATATTTGGTGTTTGAACTAGTAAAATAGGTAGTTATAAGTGCTTTTAGAGGGGGTACCAATTTTAGAGGGGGGGACTGCAGGTTATCACAGTTGGTTGTGTATGTATGTATGTATGTATATATATATATATGTACACTCGGCAAGAAAAGTGAGGATACAGTTTTCATTAGATTTCGTTCATCGAATTTTAATTTTTTCTTACAGAAAACACATAATCTCAGTAAATTTACTCTAGAATATGAAAATACAATGCAAATTATATCATATATATTAAATCTGCAAAACAAAAACGTTCAGATACTTAAAACCACCATGGATGTCCTAAGTAAAGTAATCAGATGACTTTCTCATAGAGATCTAAAAGATGACTTGGATTCATAGAGATCTAAAAAGATATATATATATATATATATATATATATATAGTATATATATATATATATATATATATATATTATATATATATATATATATATATATATATATATATATATATATATATATATATATATATATATATATATACATATATATATATATTATATATATATATATATATATATATATATATATATTTATATATATATATATATATATATATATAGTATATACATATATTTATACATATCTATATATACATCTATATATATATATATATATATATATATATATACATTTATATATCTTTCTATTTATATATAGTTATATATACAGTATATGTACTACAGTATTTACAGGGGTTAGGGATACAACCAATATACATTTATAATATGCAACACATATGTTGGACCACAACCCCTATAAAAATGCTTATAACTGCCTATTTTAATGTTATAACTGCCCAAATATACCAAATCTTAAACTACCATCCTAAAACTTTAATATAATTTCAGTCATTTTACAACATCATCCTTAAAAATATATGACAAATAGCTACATGTGAAAACTAATCAATTTCCCCTACCAACACACAAATATATATATACACAAAATATATATATATATATATATATATATATATATATATATATATATATATATATATATATATATATATATATATATATATATATATATATATATATATATTAGGGCATTATGGTTCTGTCCTAATGTGAAATCAGATAATTGACGGATTACTGTATATCAAATCTTTAAAGTAATTTGTATTTTTCCTAACAAACAAACCTGAAGGTCTTTACATAGAATATTTCTTTAAGTGTGAGCTCCAAAAAGCCATTCAAACTTATTAACAAGGTAGTTAACTACTGATTGATGTGTTAAGTCCCACCCACCCACAGTCTGCACTCCATTTTGCCTTCTGGCCCAGGATTTGAGAGGGGTGGCTGAGGTGTGCCATGTAAACTTCAGGTATGTATAATAGGAAAATACAAATTACTTTTAATATTTGATATCTGTTCCTATATAAATAAAAACCTTTGTTCTTAACAGAGACTTACACACCGGTGGGAGGTAGCCTGGGTGCTCTTTGAACTGACTGACAGAGTTACCTGACCTGAGTATGTCATCATCCTGGTCCATTCAGAAGCAGAGGAACAATGATCCTGCATCTCTAACCTGCTGCGTATTTGGAATGTATCCCTTAGACTTCTGAACCATTACGTAAAGGAATCGCAATAACTTATTTAGGTTGAAAGAACCACGCAACATATGCGGTAAGGGACAGTAAACATGCATAACTTTGTCCCACTGTCTATCCTCCTCTCCCCTTGTCAATAGAGAAGGGGGACTTGCGTCCATTCATTGGAAAATGAAGAGAATGGGGCTCCGTCCTATAGCTCACCTGCAAGCTCATCCAACCAGCTTGTACATGGCCTGGCAATCTGCCTTTCTGACCTTCAGAGAGGAAGGAAGAGAAAGAAGAGAGAACTAGTCTCTCCCATACCTCTCACACCACCCAAATACCCAAAAGGGAACTGGGTAAGTTACAGAAGTTGATGTGCAACCATCACAGGAATCAAGGAGGAAAGTGTCCAAGGACCTATGAGCAACATCCCTCAGGTGAAGGGAAGCGATTATGGTATGCAACAACAACACCTCTTCAAGTAACACCAGATGAACTGACAGGTTTGTCAGGTGTGCCAAGGATGGGGTATTGCTCCCAACCTCATGGGCTTCCCCTTTGACTGTACACTTGGCCTTCTAACTGGACGAGTCATATGCCTGCTTGATCATCTCAAGGCCAGAAAGGGGTAGTGTTCTTGAACCCCTCTTTCTTAGTCTTGAGCACTGATGATGAGGTGTTCATACTTAAGACTTGAGATCTCAAGTTATCTTTGAGTAGTAACGAAGCACTCTCACAAGGAGTAGTTGCATTTCCTTCAGATCACTGACAACAAAGTCCTCTTAGGAAGGGATCTGGACGGACTTGAATCTGGCTTCAGGGACCTAATGGATTTGTGTTCCCTACACACTCCAGGGTATATTACTTGAGAATAAATGCCCATCCAATGCCCATCCACTCTAGTGCTAACTTAAAAGAGCCATGCAGTTCACCTACTTTCTTTGGTAATACCAAAGGTACAAAAAGTCTTCAAAGTCAGATCCCTGTTCAATGACTCTGAAGGGCCCACAAGGGACACACAGAAAACTCCTGAGAACAAGTCATGTTCCCATCTGAGGCCTGAAGGGGGCATACTGTTCGAAGCTCCTCAATAGCATGGAGACCAGAGGTAGCCAGATCTGCACATTCCAACTTATTTTGAATGAACACCATATTCTTTGGAAGTTTGAATTTCAAGTCAATGTCCCCTGTTGGCTTGTTCCACATGAACGGTTTTTTTTTTTTTTTTTTTAACTTCACTTAGAGCTGACTCAAAGCCTTTCACAGCTGAGACTTTGAGAACCTTCTCTCTGCAGAGGAAAATGAGCCAAAAGAAGAGCCTCGAGGTAACTCTTTCTGGTGCTAATCAGTACAATTGAAAGAAAAATATATTTCAACAATGGGAATGGATAACTTCAATGAAATCAGCTAAAAAGCATAGGCTGGCAAAAGCATGTCTTCTCTGGACTCCATTAATGTTCAGAGTGAAGTGATGACGAACTCTCACTCTCTCATCATAAACATGAGTTCTGAGCTATTGGTTCCCCTAAAAAGACAATGGAATGAGAGCAATCCCTGCCTTACCAAAAGCTGAATGCAGCTTGGTAAGCCAAGCAACTTTCCAACATATGCTGAGACCAAGAAAAGAACAGTCTAAGCATAAAGACTCCATGCCAACAACAGTCCTAAAAGATGTTCTTGTTATGCTTAAGTAAGAACATGAGTTGCTTGGACCTGGAATTCCCGAAAAACGAAGACTGTTCAGCAGGAACAAATACAGACACGCCAATGCCCCCAAGAAACCTAACCCAACCAGATATAAGGCAGTAAAGGTAAATCTTATCCTATACAGCAGACTATAATTAAATAAAGCGGCAAAACGGGTAAGTCTGCAATCTGCTGGAACAAGCTACGAGCTGAGAGATTCCTTTTCTATGACACGAACAGAAGGATGTAACTCACCTCGGTAAACATTCACCAAAACTCAACAGGTACACTAATAAGTTTCTGTTACCCTGTCAGAAAGTTGGTATATTCAGCTCATTCTCAGTGCTGCCAAAAATTCCAGCATAAAAGATGCAGGAAGTATACAATACTACAGAACAGATGAACAAGTGCCCAACGAGGAACAAGGGGCAAGGACTGGGTCATTTTCACAGTGCTTTGCCTGAGACCAGCAAACCAAGAATTCGGTAAGAGCCCAACATAGAACAGTCAGTGCCATGCAGAGGAGGAATGAGATACACACTATTAACCCCTTGCATCCAGATATGACCATGTTAGGCATAATAAAAGATAATGGGTTCAATCTGGATATCCTAACACATGAGAATAATCTTTTCACCCCATACCACTTGAACCAATTCAGCAAAAAAAATGTTCCCATCACCTGAATGGGTCACAAATGACTATATGGCAACTTATTGAAACTTGAAGCCTCAGTTCAGTGATACAAAGAAGAATCATCTCCCATGAGATTTCACAGGGGAGATTACTACATCTCCCTGTTCCAGTACATCTTGTCTTGTATATATTTACCAATAAGTATGATCAGGGATTGTTGCTTGTTTTAGTTCTTATCTTTTATGATGTTATCTCAGCTATAATTGTAATTTTGCAAAATAGTGCCCTGACACTTACAAATGCTCTGTAGTAGCTGCATGTATAAGACATGTACTTACGCACTGTTTCTTGTGGAAAGCTACTCATATGGAGCTCGAATGTGTTAGGCAACTCCTTACTAAATAATCGTTGTGACAGCAATCTTACTGAAAGTTGTACATGAAAGCAATTGAACAAGTATGCCAGCACCCCAGCAACAACGTTTATCTCACCAGGAAGCACCAAATTATAGAGCGGCATATCATAGCCAGTTTAAGGATGAGGTCAAGACCATGAAAGGGATAATTGCCAATGATGCCACACTTACCAATCATAACTGGAGTGTCTCCTTATGAGTCTACTGCCACCCGAACCTGGTCAGCAGCCTGATAATGCGGAATACCACCGCCCCCTTGGAAAGATGTGAGTTAACCAATGTGGTATAAAAATTTCAATGTACTGAAGGGACATGTTAAGCCCTCTGCAACTGCTATACAGGTTGCACCACTACCACACTATGATAACGACTGCAAGCTCACCAAAACCAAGGGGCAACATTCCAACACCAGCGAGATGCCGCACGCTACACTGAGCGGGGCAGGAGGGAAATCTTTGAAGCAATCTTCAGCTCCTGAAGCATTCCTGGAGAAATGCCCACTGGATTATAATGTTGTCTTAAATTCTTAGACTCCAGGATCCTGTGAACCCGTCTTCAGCTCTTGTCAGATCTGTTTCCCCCAAAGAAATATTCAAAGCCTTCTGTCTCCGGGAAGGAACAAATCATCAATAACAACCCATATCAGATTCTTATCGCAAGGGCAAGGAAAAAAAAAAAAAAAAAGTATCAAAATAAATCATTAGCAAAGGGTATAAAACGCAAACACTCAGGCCCTTAATTGCTTGGAAGTCCTCTGACAAAAGAGCTTCACTTGGATGATCAGTCTGCAGCCACTGGAAAAGATGATCCACCTTCTAAGAATTCTGGACTTCGCTTGGAATTCTTCAGCAGCCTCAAGTCAGCCCCCCAAATGTAAAAATGTTGCCAGTGAAGATGACTTGCTGAGGAGCGTGAGGCCAAGCGGTTTTGCTGCTGATATTTTAATTTCTTTTGGGCTGCACCATCAGCTGCCTTCATATAACGTCTTCTTAAATTCTTACTTAAATTCTTAAAGACTCCAGGATCTTGTGGCGCTATCTTCAGCTCCTGTTGGATCCGTTTCCTCCGAAGATATCTTTGAAGACTTCCATCTCCAGGAAGAACCAAATCCCATTAAAATCCAGGACCTTGCAGGGACCAGTGCCTTCAAACACATCGCCTCCTTTTTCTTCAGATGTGACTTCATCACTTCTTAAATTCTGAAGACTCCAAGATCCTGTGAAGCTATCTTCAGCTCCTGTCAGATCCATTTCCCCAAAAGAAATCAAAGCCTTTCATCTCCACGAAGGACCAAATCCCATTCCTTCATAAAAATCCAAGGGCTTCAGAGCCTGCAGATCATCTTGAAGCCTTCAGAAGCCCAAAAGCCTCCTGAATTGCATCTCCAGGAATGTGGGCTTCCCATAAAGAAATCTTCGAAGCCTTTCATCTCCATACAACCCTGTTCTTTAGTATTGTGCAAGAAATCCAAAGGCTACAGTGCCTGCAGATTGTCTTGAAGCCTTCAGAAGCCCCAGACACTTCCAGAATTTCCAGAAGCTTTTGGAACTCCCAGAAGCCTTTAGAATTTCCAGGTTTCCGACTGTCCCAACAGGGGTGGACAAGATCCACTTGGAAATTATTACAATAATTATGTAGAGGCCCACAACCAGAAACCAACATCAGAAGAACTACTAGAAGGCACAGCAATCATGCACAGAAAAGCCCAGTTCCACAGACTACAAACAGCAGAATCAACACTGGCCTACATAAAGCATACAAAGGGACATGGACTTCATCCTCCCTTATTCAAGGAAACCACAAGACATGTGACAAACTGAAGGAAAAAACAAGTGACAGAATACCACCGAATGCAACAGAAATACCAACAATAGAACAGATCAAAACTATAGGCCAGACACAGAAATCATGGCACCAGGAATGCCCTCCTGCACAGACAATGAGCAAGAAAATGAGACCCACTGACGAATAGAAAATTATCACTCTAGTGACGTCATATTTTACATTTAAGGATTAGCTCTCAAGTCCACATGCTCTAATAAAAGTTGTTGATGTTAATTTATAATTTAGTCCTGAAGACATCGCCAATAGGCGTAAATGGAAACAAACATAAGTAATTTTTCTTTATTCCTGAGAAGCTCACCTGAAGAGAAAGAAGTATAGACTGATTCAGTCTACATAAAAAGAGTCTGCAAATAATGGCATTGACTTCAACTGGAATTTTCAAAGAGAAAATATGCCCAAACAGCAAACAAAATATTAGAAAGAACACGTAAAACTCCCTAAAAGGTATGTTTTCCCATCCCAGTATATATTGTATATATTTTTCAATAAATATACTCAGGGACTGTTGCTGGTTCTGGGTCTTGGACAGTATATCTTGTATATATTTTTCAATAAATATACTCAGGGACTGTTGCTGGTTCTGGGTCTTATCTTTTATTAAATTGGTACACCTTAAGGTTTGTCCCACCTCAGGGTTTTGATAATGTATATTTAGTCCAGCCTGTAAAATTAATCACTCCTCCTGAGGAACACAGGGAACCAAATTCTGTACAGTCACCACCCTACTTACAAACATTCATGTTATGAACAGACAGGGTCTTGAGTTTAAATTGTGCTTGAAGTGCTCCCCTTTGCCATCCGTAAGCTCAAATTTTCCTCTGCGCGCCTAATCTGCTAGTAAGAATTTTTGCAAAGAACAGAACATGAGGAAGAAGAACCACCTGTTCTGTTAACCCATTCCCTGATAATCCTGAGTATTCTTGTGATTAACTACCATGAATTCTTCTCACAATCACAAGAATACTTGTTGATACTCGTAAATATTCCTACTTATTTCTATCTTCCTGATTTAACTTGTTCTTTGATAAATTCCCATTTTCTATATATCCTTTCCCATGGGTAACATTTAGTATGTATTTTTGTCAATAGATGGCAGTGTGCATTGTTTACTTTGTGAACTTCCAATGTAAGATGCTGCTCTTGTAAAATTCTCTCCAAGTTCATAACTTTCAAAGCATGTGAAAAATACTAGATTTTGAATGTTGCACGAATCTATATTTTAATATCTTCTTTTTACCTTTCTAATATCCCAAGTAATTCTTTGTTGTACTACATGAATTAAAAATGCCTCTTGAGTATCAAATATTCAAAACTTTTTTGCTGTTTAGGAGACCAGGTACTCAAATACCCCTGCATCCAGACCTGACAGTTGAGTTGAACTACAATAACATTCTACTTTGCAGAAAAAATGTTGACAACCCAACGATAAAAAACTGTCCACTTGACCAACTGCACAGCTAAAGGAAGTAAAGTGTGAGACATTACTCCCCTTCACTTGAAATAAGTCATGATACAGTAATGGTGTACCGCTCATTTACATTTACATCACAAATAAACTTACACCCATCCCCCAACTTATAGCATTCGACTACTGTAAGCTTAGATAGAACAGGGCAACAGGGATTAGGTGTGTACGAAAGGCACACACTTGCAACGAAACTCATTCCCAATGTGTGCCCACACTTTTCAGTTGCTTCTGCAATGGATGGAATGTCAAAGGGTGTAGAGGAAGGAAACTTCACTAAGATTTCTGTTGCCAAGAAATGTTTACGAGCTAAAAAGCAAGGCAGCAAGAAATAGTCTGAAATGACTTGAAACACAAAGGTTTGTACCAACAATCAAGACACCTCCAAACATGAGATCTCGGACTACCTGCCAAAGCTGAGAAGGCTGTTTCTGCCAAACCATGAACCACGACATAACTTACCTAAGCTCTGTATATGAGACCATGCAACACGTACTCCTTGCTGCAGTGTCAGTAAGCCCAGGGACTTTACCTGTAAATTCTAAGGAAAGTCCACCTTCAGTCTGATCAGTAAAATGACATAGTCTTTCTCGGGTAAGTTCAAGGTACTTTCAAGAGTGAGTGATGAAGAATGTGTACTCGTACTCCACTCTCCCAAAAGTAAAAGTCCACTCTCCCTTTAATGGATACTCAGTCTCTGTCCATTAAAAAAAAAAAAATAAATAAATAAACGCTTGAAAACAAATTCAGGGGGAAGAAGGGGCAAACGCTGGTCGATAATTCCTGGTCATGTCCTGAATAGGAGCTTGACCAAAAGCCAGGAAAACCAGTGTTCACAACTTCCAAGGCACTTTTCTCAAGAATCCCTTCTGTCCGTCTATAAGACCAAGACACGAACAAATCCGGAATATGGAGTGAAATTTGTCCAATGTAAAGAAGAGGCAAATCCAAAATATAGAGTGGAATTTGTTCAATGTAAAGAAGAGGCAAGGACAATATCCTAAGCAGAAATCTTCAGATGTTCCGAATAATAGCTAAGAAGGTGGTTTTGCTCCCTGTGCATGCTACAAAAGACAAGAGAGGACTGGTCTCTCTGCTCAACTATCCACTATGATCGTCCAACCAAGAGTGCACAAGAGAAACAAGATAACCTTGTTGACAGCAGTAAAAGACCTGGTATGCAGATAGCACATGGATCACATGAACCCCACTAGTGCTGTACATGGGTTGTGTACTAACCTCTCCATGCAACCCCAAGAGTTAATGGTGTGGAGGGGCACTTTGTTCGCCTGTCCACCAATACTGACCAATCATGGATGGACAGAGCAAAAAAAATTACACCACTGCCGCTGGTAAAGCCAGTCCATAGAAAGGGCACACAGATAAGCAAACAAGCTGTGCGAATGGGTTGAGCAAACCCCTCTGTGCAACCCTGATGGGTCACAGTGAGAAGAGTCAAAGAGAGTGGGGTTGAGGTGGAGGAAGATGGTGAAGAAAGCAGAGGAGAAGGAGAATGCTGCCACCTCCCCCCCATCCTTCCTCCACTATCAACACTCACATCGCCCAAAAGGTGAGTTGAGGAATTATAAAGGCTATAGGCCTTCCTCCTCCACCAGGTTAAAAGGAAGGCCATGACAGAGGGGCTATCTCACCTAAGGCGGGCCTAATCTCAGAGATGCTTTAATAATGACTAAGCCTTATACATCTGAAAAATGAATACTATTAGTACCAAAATTGAAGAATGACACAACTGCTGATGAACATCTCCAGGATCATCTGTTTCCGACAAAAACAAAATATGAATCCCTAGCAAAGAAAAATGTATACCAAATTTCCCTGCAGGCACACTTATTTGGCTGATGGGTTTGATCCATAATAACATACACACAGTCAAATATATATGGAAGAGGAATAATCAAGTTTATTCATCAAAAAGCTTGAACAGCCAAGTTGGGAAGAGTCTGACGAAACGTCTGAATGCGACAGTGGCTGGAAGCAAAGCGGAGCGCAGACCACCAAGTGGACGTGGCTTTTCCCACCTGCTGGTAGTTAACTACCTTGTCAATAAACCTGAATGGTCATTTCTAGTAGCAATATCCAAAGTAAAGAATGAAGGTTTGTATTATGTAGGAACAAATGGTCTTGATACATAAAGTTTACAATAAACAAAATCTTTAATCTTTCCTTGAAGGGAGGCAATGAAATGCACCAAAAAGTTTATATATACCACATATGGTTAACTTTATCACTTACACAACTGTTCTGTGTATTAATATAATTAATAACGGGACCTCATTTAAACTGGATGGTATCTAGAGATGTTTATTCAAGAAAAGTTACAAGCTTTCTTGGACTAACAGTCCTCATCATCTGGTATCTGTAGAATGACTGGGCACGTGGCCCACCTGTATTTATATGCGTATGGGGGAGGGAATTAAAGCCCTTGTTTTTTCAATTTTGTGTGCTGGCTTTCTTCAATCCTTTAATTTTCCTCCTCCTCCTGTGTAGCCCTGCCCTCGTGACCTTGACCCTTCTCTGCCTATGGACATGAAAGCTTACTAATAGAAGACCATCTGTATCCATCCTGAAGGACTGATATGACCCAAGCCTCCAGTAACTACTCCTACCATATGACCTAATGGCAAGACAGGCAATCTCCTATTCATGTCAGTGTAGGAAGATGATCATATGAAGTGACCATCTCCCTTCTCTTCCCCTCCCTTCCTGGGTGCAACTAGATGTGATGGACAGAAGGGCTGGGAAGACAACCCACCTTTCTTCAGAGGAAGGAGGCTGGGCTACTTTTCTGGGCTTTGAAAGATTAGGCATTTTCATTACTCCAGATAATAAAGGCTTTGCTAAACCTGTGGGTTTGAGCTGTGGCTGACTTCAAAACTGACAAGGGTTGAAACACAGTGTTGATGAGGTCTCAAGAATCCAACCTCCTCATCATAACTGCTGCCTCCATACAATTCTGCAGGGAATGGTGATGAGCCAACACAGAAATGTTCCTCAATGAGAGGCTACACTGAGATACTTCCCAAAAGACAGAAGCAATCATGTTACTCTTTGAGGAATGAGGTTTGCCCATTGGTTGGCAACAGCCACTGAAGAAAAATTGGGTGGTGACAGACAATGAATGAGGGGTTTTACCCCACTCACTCCCCCCATCTGCTCCACCTGTTAAACTACCTTGTTATCAAGTTCAATGTCCGATCCAGCTCACTCTGAGGGATGCTCCAATAAAAAGGCCAAAGGCTTATATTTCTGTAAGAACAAATTCCATTTTCCAACAAAATTTAAACAATTATAAAGAGTTGACTGATAGGATTCTAAATTACTGAGAAACAAGTAATAATAAAATCTAAGTTAGCCCTGCTTCAAGGTACTTGTTACCAACCTTTAAACTAGATTTCACGACTATGCAATTTTTAAAAAATGTTCAGGGCATTTCTGATGTATCACAAGAGGATATCAAACTAGTTTCCTGCAATTTGAGCACCATACTTTTCCAAAATTTTAACCTGTGAATTCCATTACCGTATTTATGTTGAATTCTCATTAAATTTATTTACTCATTTGGTAGATAAGCAGCTTCCGGTTAGAGTGTGTGTGTTGTGTGTGAGAGAGAGGGAGAGAGAGAATGTGTCACATATGGAATTACTTTGCCTGGCAAATGGGATCAAAGCATACCATTACCTGTTCTTCATTAAAGCAACATTACCTTACAAAATATTTTGAACAGCTATAAAATGCATAAGCTACAAAATTACCTACTCCCTTAAAATCATACCAGTAACTCCTAAACAAACTTACCAGATTTCACATGGCCTGGAAACATATGAGAAATTAAAGCTATGATAGTTTCTATGTTCCAAACAAACTCCATTACCTTTTGTGTCTGTGATAAGGGTGAAGAGAGGGAGGCAGAAGTCAAGTCTTTTGTAGCTGGAGGTGTGGATGGATCTCTGCTACTTATTGGTGTTGTACTAACACCACAAGAAGTACTTGAACTAGTCTTCACCTCTGCAGTGAAATCAAAGGTTTCTGCTCCAAATTCAAGACCACTAAATTGCACATCTAAGGCTGCCATGGCATCTTCTGGCATTTCCACAGCTGATAATGGTATCTGTAGAAGAGCAATTTATTTTAGGTTAATACTGTAAAAGAAAAATGCAATAAAACTACCACACATCCAATCTTGGAAAGTAACCTTACTCTCTCATCAAGTATTTTTCTTCGTCAGTTTGAGGGGGACTCTTACGTCATTTTGACAGTACAATTGTAAATTCCTGTAGAGATTATTATTTCCAAACAGAAATCTATTACAGTATTATTTTGATTATCTAGATTAATAAAGCCAAGGCCTTGTCAGATTAGGGTGAAATTCGGATAAGGGCAAGTAAAAAAAAACTCTATGGGTGTAAAACAGCAACTCCATTCCCTTATTCCACTTACCTTGTCAACACCACATGACCATAAACAACCATCACACTTTAAACTGAAACCTTTATGCAAAAGGCAATTACTTCCCTTATTTGCCCATATTTGTAACAAAATGTACTGTGTAAATAACTGGAAAAAAAAAAAATTCTTTTTCTCTATCGCCAATGATACACAGTTCTATTGGTAGTCTACCTTGTTTACCAACAGCCTACCAAGGTTTTATCACCAATCATGTATTTTTATACAGCAACTTACTTGCCAGTTGTTACCATATTGTTTTATTGCATATACCATGTATCACATGAACTACTGGCCTGGGTTTTACACTTACAGTATTCATTTGCATAAGTGAAATAGGCTTTTAAAGCAGTATTTGAGGTGAAGGTAATGTAATGAAAATCATATTTTACTTACTGAATCCACTTATACTTTTATATATCAGGTTATATTATTATCTTTATATAAAAAACTGATCATCCGCCTAGTCCAGTATAATCTACCGCGAATGAAATTTCCTCTATAAGCATAACCTAGTACAGTACAGTCGTCCCTCGCCATATCGCAAGTCACTCATCACGGTCTCACTGTATCGCAGATTTTTTAATTTAATATATGTAAATTTGTATTGCGGATTTTTTCATTGTACCATGGGATTTTGTGGTATTTATTATTTTATTTTTGTGGTAAAATAAACATTTTCTAGCCTAACATTGTTATTTTCATGACTATACATTTTTTATGATAAAAAATAATTTACTAATATGCAAATATTAATATTAATGTAAACACCAAAAATATATAGAATGCTAAATTAAAATCCCACAAAATCACAAAACAGCTTACCAATGTACACGGCAAAGAAAGTTTGGCTACGGTTTTTTTTAAATCTTCCGACATATATTGCTCAATAATGCGACATCTGGCAACTTTAAGAAAGGGGAGGAGCTTCAGTCTTCTTGTGTTTTTTGCTTGACCTCCTATAACTTTCAATCATATCCTACGATTCTGAAATCACTGATACTGAAATGCAGTTGTATGCTTTACAGTATTCGTTCAAGTTGTAATTTGCAGCGACAGTTCTGAGCAAAATAAACATTTTTTGACATAACCTACTAAGTAACCTTACACAAATGGATTTATGACACCACAATGAACGGAATGCTTGCATAATCGGAAATGCGATCTTCCATAATGAGAAAACAAGAGTTAGAAGAGAGAGAGAGAGAGAGAGAGAGAGAGAGAGAGAGAGAGAGAGAGAGAGAGAGAGTTGCCAGATGTCGCATTATTGAGCAATTTAAAAAAACTGTATCCTAATTTTCCTTGCCGAGTGTACATAAGCACCCCAGTTCAACCTCTCTCTGTCTCTCTCAGTACAGAATCTTTTGATGAAGAAAAAAAAAAAAAAAAAAAAAAATAAAACAGCAAAATTTCAATAACACTTTATATCACTTACAGAATAAACTATATTGATATATTATCGTAATATATGTATAAAAAAACCATTGTCCCAACATCTGAAACTGTTTTTACTGTAAGTGCAATTGCCGTATTTTTTCTTTCTCTGATTTACTGAACTGTGCTTCGGTACAAGTTCAGCAGTTGACTCTATGATTATCACACATTTAACAGTACACAGGAGAATATTTTGACACTGTTGATATTTCATCCCAATCACCGTAAAAATATTTAAAATCTGAATTTCACATGTAAGCAACTCAAGGTTACTGTATTTTCTCTCATCCCCAGCTTGTCAAGACTTAGTCTCGTCCCAAGCTACTGTGCTGAGACTTTCTTTATACACAGTAAACATCAATCTCTCTCTCTCTCAATGAAATATGAATTACTGTATCATAAACTTTTATGTACAAAATTCAACATAATTTCATTAATAAATCTGTTTCTTTTAGCAACTAAAAAAAATTTTATTAATTCTTTCGGTAGTAGTGAGCAGCTTCAGTCAGCTGATTCTTGGAACATAAACATTACAAATGTGTGGGACGATCGTTTTTTTATGCATATTATGATGATAACAGATCAAAATAGCAATACAGTATACTAAATGGATTCTGTAAGTAAAACAACATAATGTGTTTACATTAATATTAATATATGAAAATTAGTAAATCATTGTAACATGTACTACATACACAAGAGAATTTTTATCACTGTTGATGCTCTGCTCTGTAACTACAGAATTATGTAGGTTCAAGAGTATAGAAAGTGTTTAAGTGCACAGGAAGTGTTTATAGCAGTGTGGGAAAGGTTAATAACTGTGTGGGAAAGGTTAATAACTGTGTAGGAAAGGTTTATAAAGCCTTAAAATATATACGTGCACAGTAAATAATAAAATAAATATAAGGTTGCTACTTAGAGGATTTTTGCCTATCGCAGGGGGTTCTAGAACCTAACCCCCACGATAGATGATGGACGACTGTATAATCTATCGAAAATGAAACTGGCTCAGTAAGTAAAGCCTAGTTTAATTTTTTATTTATTTATTCAACAAGAAGAGGGGATTACAGACTACTGTATGTAGGAAAGAAAGTTAGCCTAATGCTATCTGGGATATTGAAAATACAACTTGAATGATACAGGAAATCATGTTTTGGGGACAAAATTTCAACAGTTTCATATGTGACATTCGATGATACATGAGTATACACAGTATATTTCATTTGTTTTACTTGTATTTTGATAAATTTTCATTTTTTATACAGTTTCCTTACCATAAATCACGTAAAGTATGCAACATTCACACTGTGCTGTAGACTGGGCTCTTTCAGTATGATATTTTTAAGAACATTATTTAAAAAGTTGTCATTAAGCTTATGTTCTGATCATTGATTTCTCAATTTGCCTTATCACAGAAACTGTGGGTGTGTAAAACACCATGCTTACATCGTCAGTACATAAGACGTTTTCAATTATGACATGTCCATAGCAAATTCATTTTACGAACGTTACTAAAAATTAATTAATTATATTTTCAGTTTTATTGGAATTAATGATTTTCCATTTCATCTCATATCACAAAAGCTTTACTTGTATGCACATATATGTCTCTTTACATCTACATGAGGCATTTCATCAATGTTGATGTCACTGTTTAACTTTTTTTTTTTTTTTGTAAAGTTGACACTATGATTATGACACAAATCATAATGGTAAAAAAGAGAACATTTTACCACTGTTGATATTACATTTCATCTCAAATATACCGTATCTGCCAGTACTGGCACATTTTTTATCCTTAAATGTATCAAAAAACTGCCCTAGGCCCAATGCAGCTGTATTACGGATGGGAAACACAGTGCTGAAGGTCTAGCCTACAGCAAGCATACTGGGTAGGCTCAAAAATTGTTGCTAATAATAAAACACTAAAGAACAAGTCTAATCATTACTGCAAATTGTTTACAGGCAGTCTCCAGTTATTGGTGGGGGTTCTGTTCTGACGGCGTGACGATAAGCAAAAATCGCCGATGACCGGAAATAGCTGATTTTCGGTTATCAGTGCCTCTGTTAGATATGTATCGGCGCCAATACACGATTATTGGCGCTGATAAGTGGAAATTGGGGCATGTCGGTGCCAAAAATCGCAGATTTTCATTGCTAGACAAAGAAAACATTACTTTAATCCTTGATTATCCTTTGGGTATCTTGAAAATGATGTAACCTGCATTTTTGAGTCTCTCTCTCTCTCTCTCTTACGACGAAAATCATTGTAAAGTGAAATAGTCGAAAATCATAAGAAAACATTACTTTAATCCTTGAGTATCCTTTGGGTATCTTGAAAATGACGTAACCTGCATTTTGAGTCTCTCTCTCTCTCTCTCTCATTTAGCTTAAATTAATTAATATCATTTAAGAGAGAGAGAGAGAGAGAGAGAGAGAGAGAGAGAGAGAGAGAGAGAGAGAGAGAGAGAGAGAGAGAGAGAGAGAGAGATTTCTCTTTAATCTCTTGAGGAATGTTAATCCATTTCTCTTTACTGCGACTGACAACAAAAAATTTTCTTCTTCTTTGTCTTCCAAAGATGTACTACTGTACTACCATTACTACGCATTCTTAAACAGTATGAACACACACACAAACAGTGTGCAAAGGTAAAGAGACTGAAATTAGGGCTGAACTAAGTGTCTACTTATAATATATCTATCCATTTCTTATTCTACTTTTGGGGAGAGAGAGAGAGAGAGAGAGAGAGAGAGAGAGAGAGAGAGAGAGAGAGAGAGAGAGAGAGAGAGATATCTTCTACCCTTGGTCAGAAATGTCAAGTAATTTAACATATTTGACAGTTCCACCCTCCCCCATAGCTTCAAAGCTTTGGGCAAATGACAGGGTGTGGTATTTCTTTGTTTAAAAATTGAAATAGTTTACTTTAAAAATGCATAAATGTTGTAATTACAGTATATTATTATTATTATTATTATTATTATTATTATATTATTTAAACTTATTAATATTTGACAATTAGCACTTATTATTAGGTAAGTCATTTATTTATCAAACAAATTTGTTAAAAAATTCTTGTGTTATCATTCTCTCTCTCTCTTATCTCGGAGAGAGAGAGAGAGAGAGAGAGAGAGAGAGAGAGAGAGAGAGAGAGAGAGAGAGAGAGAGAGAGAGAGAGAGAGAGAGAGAGAGAGATACTACTCATCCTCCTTTTAGTGTATGCAAAGCCCATGAGGTACAAGCTTTGTGACTGGTTAAAATCCCACCCTTCCTGCCAATAGCATGTCACCAAGGAGGGCGAGAGGGGGAGGAGGGGGTTGTTCAAGTTGTTACTGGCTACTGTCAGTCCTTCCGACCAATAGTGTATCGTCATGTAGAGATGGGGTTGCTATGAGCTCTGTTATTGGCTACTTCTAATCCCTCAAGCCAATATCGTAGCCTAGGTCAAAGCAATGAAAAAATTATCTGTCAAGGCAATTAAAAAATTATCTATCACATCTATCACACCGATGAGAGAGAGAGAGAGAGAGAGAGAGATGGTTGGCCTTACTTAAATCTCAAAAGTGTGAAATTAAGAGTGAAATTATTCACTGGATTTTAATTTAACTTTTATCGATACTTTGCTGTGGTTACCTTAATATTACTATTCTAAAACTAGTAAATCATTTTTTTATCATAAAAAATGTATTTAGTCATGAAAATAAATTAAAAAATGAAATTTTTATGATAAAATAACGTTTCACTTATACTTACCCGGTAGTTACATATAGCTGTCGTCTTTGACGCCACGGCAGTATTCAAATTTTGCGCTAGCGCTATCGTTTACAAAGGTGATCCCTCTACCCCCGCCCTCTATCGGGTATCGGGAACCGTCCAAGAACACGTCATAAGTTTTTGCCCAACTGCCCAGGTGAGGGGGGAGGGGAGGGTTATGATTATGTAACTACCGGGTAAGTATAAGTGAAACGTTATTTTATCATGAAAATTTCATTTTCACTTCTACAACTTACCCGGTAGTTACATATAGCTGATTGGCACCTTGAGGAGGTGGGGCACTGGCAGCTAATAAAATTCTTGGAATTATCTACTTGCAACAAGTTAGACATAGGTTCCTTACCTTTAAAGGTAGCTGACTCAGTGGTTACTGCCTCTGTAGTCTGCTGGCCTTTATATTGTGCCGAGAGGATATAAGGGATCCGTGTGTCGGACACAATAAAAAACAGTACCTGCCGTAGAGAACATGGCTGCGTACGGACAAGTCTGATGCCCTTGATCAGGGCGCAGTACAACGAACAACAAAACGAGGATCACCTAACATTACCATAAAACCAATACCAAGATTAAAAACTGGAAGATACTAACACATCATGTATCTCCAGGCAACCTTAAAAAACAACAACCCCACACCAAGGTGAAAATGTTAGTTAAGGAGCGGACTCCTTTTCACCCTCCCCCAACACCGTGTCAGTCGCAATAAAGGGCCCCAGCGTACTGCACTCCTTGAAAACAGTTTGCACGTCCACTAAATAATGCGATGCAAACACTGACTTGCATCTCCAAAAGGTGGACTTAACCAAGTCCTTCACAGATAAGTTTCTGCTAAAGGCTACAGAAGTCGAAACCGCTCTAATCTCGTGCGCTTTTACCTTAAGAATACTCATCTCCAAGTCAGCACACTGCTCATGAGCTTCTTTTATCAGGCTTCTCAAAAAGAAAGAAAGGGCATTCTTAGAGAGAGGCCTAGAAGGATCTCTAACCGAGCACCAGAGGTGGTCATTGGGACCTCTGAGCTTCTTCGTTCTCTGAACGTAGAACTTGAGAGCTCTCACAGGGCAGAGGTACCTTTCGGGTTCTTCGGGACCGACCAATTGGGAAAGGTCCTTAATTTCAACTCTCTTGGCCAAGGTCTAGACGGGTCCTCGTTCTTGGCTAAGAAACCAAGAGTAGACATACATACTGCCTTCCCCTTAGCAAAGCCTACTCTTTTGTCAATCGCATGTAGCTCACTTACTCTCCTGGCCGAGCCAGAGCTACAAAAAAAGAGTCTTTTCGTGAGATCCTTCAAGGAGATGTTCGCCATCGGTTCAAAGGACTGAGACCGTAACCATCTCAGCACTACGTCAAGATTCCACGCCACTGGTCTCTTCTGGTCTCTCTTTGACGTATTAAATGATCTAATCAGATCTGAAAGGTCTTGACTCAACGACACTTCAAGACCCTATGTCGAAAGACCGAAGCTAACATGGCTCTATACCCTTTAATGGTAGGTACAGCAAGCTTTTTCTCTCTGTGGAGGAACAAGAGAAAATCGGCCATCTGGGCTATAGGCGTCGAAGAAGAAGACACGCCTTCTCTTCGACACCAGGACCTAAACTGTGTCCACTTCGCCTGGTAAACATTGTCGGAGGATTCTCTTCTTGGCTTCAGCGATAGCTTCGAAGCCTCTCTTGAAAAGCCTCTCTTTCTGAGTCTCCTGACAGTCTGCAGGCGACAAGATGAAGAGCGGACAAGTTTTGGTGGAACCTCTGAAAGTGTGGCTGTCTGAGTAAATCTGGTCTCTCTGGCAGAAGTCTCGGAAAGTCTGACAGTAGGTTTAGAAGGTCCGGGAACCACTCCTGGGCGGCCAGAATGGAGCCACCAGAGTCATCCTTACGTTTCGATGGCTTGAGAACTTTGAGATTACTTGCCGCAGGATCTTGAACGGGGAAAGGCATACAGGTCCAGGTCCGACCAGTCCATGAACATTGCATCCACGAAAACCGCTTTGTTGTCTGGAACTGGAGAGCAGTAAAGGGGTAGCCGCAGTCGTTTTGTCGGTTGCAAAGAGATCTATGAGCGGACGTCCCCATATCTTCCAAAGCTCCTCGCAAACTAGGGGATGTAAAGTCCACTCGTTGGATAGGACCTGGTTCTTTCTGCTGAGAAGGTCCGCTGCTACATTTTCCTCCCCTTGAATGAATCTCGTTACTAGTCTGGTCCCGATCTCCTCCGTCCAAACTAGAAGCTCCTCGAGGTCTCGTAGAGGACCACGAGTGAGTGCCCCCTGTTTTCGAATGTATGCCAGAGCGGTCGTGTTGTCCGCCTGGACCAAGACGCATTTGCCTTCCACTTCTGTTTGAAAGGCTAACAGGGCTAAGTGAACCGCTTTTAGTTCCTTTTCGATTGATGTGCCAGTTTCTCTCTTCTCTTTGCCACTGGGTTTGAAACTTCTTTTGTCCCCATAGTCGCTCCCCAGCCCTTGTCCGAGGCGCCGGAAAAAGAGTTAGGTCTGGGTTCGGAAGCTGAAGAGGAAGACCTTGTGACAGCCTTCCTTCTGACCTCCACCAACGGAGGCACTCCTTTATCTTTTCCGAAATGGCGAATGTGAAGGAGTCCGGGAACTGTTTCCTGGGCCACTTCTCTTGCAGGTAAAACTGCAGTGGTCTCAGGTTTGCGCCCCAGTTTTACAAACTTCTCCACTGAAGTTAAGGTTCCCACGAGGCTCATCCATTCGTTCGCGGAACAAATCTTCCTCTGCAGAAAGTCGTCGATCTTCTGCAGGCATGAGGCTATCCGTTGGTTGGACAGAAAAGCCTGAAAAGTCTGAGAGTCCAGACTCACTCCCAAATAGACAATCTGCTGACTGGGAGTAAGGCAAGACTTCTTCTCGTTGATAATGAGGCCTAGAGACCGTTAATTGAAGAGTCTTTGATAGGTCCTCCAAACAGCTCTCCTCGAAGCAGCTTTGAGCAGCCAATCGTCGAGGTACATGGAAACTCGAATTCCTTCCAGGTGAAGATGTCTGGCTACTGACAACAGGATCCTTGTGAAAACTTGCGGGGCTGTCGACAGACCGAAGCAGAGGGAACGGAACTGATAAACCTGTCCCTCGAAGACGAACCTCAGGAACTTCCTTGAAGCTGGGTGTATCGGGACGTGAAAATAAGCGTCTTGGAGGTCTATCGAAACCATCCAATCCCCCTGATGTAAAGACGCCAAGACCGACTGAGTTGTCTCCATGGAGAATTTTGTCTTCTGAACGAAGACATTCAACGACTCACGTCCAGGACGGGTCTCCATCCCCTGATGCTTTAGTAACCAGGAACAGGCGATTGTAGAAACCTGGAGAAAGAGGGGCATGAAGCTGTTCTATCGCTTCCTTCTCCAGCATGGCTCGGACTTCTGAGCGAAGGGCGTCTAGTTTCGCGGAGTTGTGCGAGTACGCCTGTAAAGAAACTGGAGCCTCCACTAAAGGAGGTTTGGAAAGGAAGGGGATGGCATATCCTTCTTTTAAAACTTGGATCGTCCAAGGGTCTGCCGAGATCTGTTGCCACTCTTGCCAGAACCTTTGCAGTCTGGCTCCTACAGCTGAATGGAGGACAAAAGGTTCATTTCTTCTCAGGGGCCGTCGAGGTTCTAGGCGTGGCTTTGCCTTTTCCTCTGGCCCTGCCAAAAACACGTTTAGAGGGTCTTCCTTTATACTGTCCATACGAGAAAGCGGGGGACGAAACACCGCGCACAGAAGCGGTAGAAAGCACAGGTCTCTTCGCTTTCTTGGCAGACTGCGACAAAAGATCCTGGGTTGACTTCTGGGCTAAAGCCTGGGAAATTGCAGCAACTAACTCTTGCGGAAATAGATGAGCCTTGTTTAAAGGAGAAAACAAGAGAGCCGACTTCTGGCTTGAAGAAACACCTTTTGCTAGGAAGGAGCACCAAAGTTGCCTCTTTTTGAGAACCCCTGTCGTAAATAAAGAGGCCAGTTCTACTGCACCGTCGCAGATGCCCCTATCCATGCAATCCACTACTCCTACCACATCATCCAAGAGCTCGGAAGGAAGATTAAAATCCTTAATCTTCCTGGCTAAGGCCCTGTCGCCCAGTCCAGGAAGCTCACAATTTCAAGAGTCCGAAATACGCTCTTGAAAACTTGATCCAGTTCGGAGGACGTAAAAAGACCTTGCCAGAATTAAGTGCGGTCCTCCTACTGGCATCCATGAGACTGGAGAAGTCCCCCTGTGCGGAGGCAGCCACACCCAGGGAAAACATTTCCCCAGTCTCATACCAACTCCGTTACGGAAGGAACGAGCGAGGAGGGGAAGACAGAAGACGTTCTTTCCAATTTCCCTCTTCTCGGCCAGCCAAGCATCCATCTTCTTAAGGCCTTTCTTCGCCGAGACGGACAGGACAAGTTTGGTAAAGTCCGAAGAAGAAACAGAAGCCTTGTCCCTCTTGTACTGGGACCCAGGAGACGGAGGAGCCGCAGGCGAGAACGAATCAGGAAGTTCTCAATAAAGAACTTCAAGAGCTTCTTGTAGGAAGAGAGTTGCGGAGACTTCTCCTCCTTACACTGCTCCTCTAAGCCCCGAGAGGAGATCGTCAGAAATTGGGGATAAGTCCAGCTGGACAACATCATCATCCAAGTCTCCTTGAACTGAGACTTGAGTTACTGTGAGCGGGGGCTGGCAGGCTAGTGACATATTCTTGCTGTGTCACCGAAAGAGTTTGAGCCTGTTGAGGAGCCATCGGAGGCGCCAAAGGAGGCGCAGTTGATACTGGCAACCGAAGGTGGCGCCAAAGCGGAGCCGTCGTTACCACAACGACAGGAGGCGTCAATGAAGGCGCAGCGGCGCTACGGAGCGGCAGACATAGTTGTCGAGGCGGCGCCGCTGGTATCACAGGAGGCGCCAAAGGAGGCGCAATCGGCACAGCAGCCAAAGGTGGCGCCAACGAGGCGCAGCGGTGGCGCTACCGGGGCGACAGAACGAGGAGTTGAGGTGGCGCCGCTGGCATCGTAGGAGGAGCCAAAGAAGAGACTTGATTTTTAGACAAAAGTTGTAAAATCGAGTCCAAACGGGCGTTAATTCCGTCAATCACAAGCTGTTGAGGTTCATCGAATGCTGGAGCAGGCGCCACAGGAACAGGAGCCACAGGAGTCGCTGGCGCCAAAGGAGCAGGCCTCTCAGATGTAATCGTCTGATAGGGAGGATCCGCCGATAACGAATGAGACGAGTCCGACGTAAGAAAGCCTCTCGGTTCTGCCTAAAAGCTACAGGAGGGGAAGGATCCTCCAGAAGAGCCTTCTTCTTAGGAATCTTCAATGGAAAGCAGACGAGACCTCTTCAAAGGTCTAGAAGAGTCGAAAACGCCAACCTCTAGGTGGGGAGGAACTCCAACTGGATCCACTCGACACTCTCCGCTCCTCACCTTTTCGGTGGTGAGGGCCAGCAGCCTGGGAAGCGGCAACAGGACTGCTTGAGGGGGCAACTACTCGGGAGCAGGTCCCACTCACCTCCTTTCGGCTTCGGCATGCCTTCTCCTGGAACCTGGGAGCCTGACAGGGGCCTAGACCTGGGAGCGTGAATGGGCCGAGAAGCTACCTCCTCCACAACACTTACACAAGGCACAACACTCGCATTATCACTGCGGTCTACTAACCGCTGCAAATTGTCCCCCATTTTCTGCATGGAAGACATAAACGCATTAAGGACTGACACGGTATCAGGATTGGGAGAAACGGTGTCCGGGGTAGGTAAAACTACAGGAACTACAGGGGGAGCAGGGATAATAGGATTTACAAAAACCTCTTGACTACCTCCTGACCTCGAAGACCTAGAAGAGGCCTTCCTAATCCTATCTCTTTCTAGCTTCTTCATGTACTTCCCCAAAGCACTCCAGTCAGACAAAGTTAGAAGTTCACACTCGTTACAAGTCAAATCAGCAGAACATTTTTGCCCCCTGCATGAAAAGCACGAAGTGTGCGGATCTAGACTAAGCTTAACAAGCCTGGTTTTGCAGCCTTTGCTGCAAAACCGGATACCACTAGAACCAGAATCAGACATACTAGTCTAACTAATAATAACTCTCAAGCAATAACTAGCGCCAGCAAAAAAAAAAAAAAAACAACAAACCGAGTACTTCACCAAAAAAGGAATTAGAAGTTCGAATTGTTGAGAAATACTACCAGCAGCAGAACCGTATTACGGTTCGCACGGCAAAAAACTAATGACGTGTTCTTGGGGCGGTTCCCGATACCCGATAGAGGGCGGGGTAGAGGATCACCTTTTGTAACAGCGAAGCGCTAGCGCGAAATTTGAATACTGCCGTGACGTCAAAGACGACAGCTATATGTAACTACCGGGTAAGTTGTATAAGTGAAATCAGTAATTAGTGAAGACTGCTCTATGAAAAAATCTGCGAATATGAATTTTCTTTCATCGTATGCGTTGGACCGAGTCATCCAAAATATTACCGTCAAGAATCATAAGAAAACTTTGCTTTTAATCCTTTGGGTGTCTTGAAAACAAAGAATCCTGCATTTTTATTACAGGCAGTCCCCAGTTATCGGCGGAGTTCCGCTCTCGACAGTGTGACGACAACCGAAAATCACCGCTAACCGAAAATCGGCGATAATAGCACTGGTCCCTGGTTAGCGGCGCCGATAACCGGTGATCAGCGCCGATAACCGGTTATCAGCGCTGATAACTGGTTATCAGCAACGAAAATCTGGTTATCGTCGTCGCTAGACAAGCATGGTAAAACCGGATCGCCGGTAACCGAGGCTGCCGATAACCGGGGACTGCTGTAACTTCTTTGTTTATACCCCCGCCCCCACCCCCTTCTCTCCCCTCCTTGCA
>NC_089791.1:75474586-75507086 GCF_040412425.1 Macrobrachium rosenbergii | reverse complement strand
CATTTCCACATCCTTAGTTGTGTTAGGCTGATAAATAAAGCATGGGCCGATGTTTCTAAGAGGACCCTTACAGCAGGCTGGAGAAACCTTTGGCCTGATGGGGCTCCTCTTAGGGACTTCGAGGGTTTTGATGCCCCAAGTAAGCTTGGAGATGACCCTGAAGCTGAACCCCTTTCTCTGCCTGACGCTGATGTTGAGGAAATTGTTTCTGTGGCCAAGTCCATGGGCTTGGAGGTGAGTTCTGATGATGTAGAGGAGCTGGTGGCAGAACACAACATGGAGCTGACAACAGAGGAACTCCAGGAACTTCACAAGAGCAGCAGAAGATTTTGGCTGAGGAGGTGTCTGGAGGAGGAGAGCAAGGAGGTGCCTACTACAGGCACTAAAGAAATAAAGGAGATGCTGATGTACTGAGAGAAATTCCAGGAATTCTTCGAGAAGCACCACCATGACAAGGCTGTAGTGAACCGGGCTATTGACTATGTTGATGACAACTTAGTCAATGTGTACAGGAAACACCTGAAGAAACGTCAACAGCAGACGACCCTGTACAGGTTTTTTTCTAAAGAAGAAAGCCAGCCCAGTGCCAAAAAACAGAGGAAAGAAGAATCTCCTGAAGAGCAGCAACCAGACTGTATGGAAGGAGATTCCCCTTCCAACCAGTGATGCTCTCTCCATACCTCCTCTCCACATCCATCTCCACAGATCCAGATCCTCATCAATGCCAAGGTATGGGCCCTACTGTCGTGGTTAAAAACTTTTTTTAGTGTTTATAAATGACCTAGAGATACAGTACAGTGAATATTTATTCATGCAAGTTAAAGCAATGAAAGGTGCCATAAATACAGTACACATTGAGTTACGTGTTTAATCCAGTACATTTCATTTCGTGTTTAATCCACAGGTTACTGTACAGTACTGCACTCCACTGAATGAATCTCCCAGAGCCGTTGAGTCTGAGCTGTTCATGAGTGTCAAGGTATGGGCCATGCCGTATTAGTTGTTAAAACCTTTTTAATGTTTATAAATGACCTAAGGATGTTTGCAAGTTTAAGGATTTTGTGTATTATTACAGCTCATAACAGTAAATGATGTTTCTACATTTTATTTTGTGTTTAATCCACAGATTACTGTACAGTATACACCTCATTGAGTGAAGTTCCTGGAGGAGTTCAGTGCTTGTGTGGGGGGCAACTGTTCATATTCATCAACATCAAGGTATGGATAAAGCTGTACAATAGCCTACTGGTTGTGAAAAAGTTTTTAATGTGATTATAAGTGACCTGGAAATGCTTGTACAGTAAGATTAAGGATTCTTTTGTAGATTAGCCTACAGCTCAAACCATTTCTACATTTGATTTTGTGTTTATTCCACAGGTTTACACTTCGTTGAATGAAAGTCCTGGAGGAGTTCAGTGCTTGTGTGAGGGGCACCTGTACATATTCATCAACGTCAAGGTATGGATAAAGCTGTACAATAGCCTACTGGTTGTGAAAAAAAGTTTTTAATGTGATTATAAGTGACCTGGAAATGCTTGTACAGTAAGATTAAGGATTTTTGTAGATTAGCCTACAGCTCAAACCATTTCTACATTTGATTTTGTGTTTATTCCACAGGTTTACACTTCGTTGCGTGCAAGTCCTGGAGAGGAGCAGCTGTGTAACAGAGTGTACAGTAAATTTAAGTGTAGCAGTAGAACGTGTACAGTACATAGTGTAATTTCAATTTAGGTGTAGCATTAGAACGTGTACATTTCAACTTAGGTGTAAGGTGTACAGTCCATAGTTACGTAACAGCGTCGTACAGTATTAAGTAGTGTTAAGTATACAGTAGTATTAAGTCTTATATGTTTGTGCTAGTATTAAGGATTCCTTTTGTAGACTAGTTTTAGTAATCATTAAGTACATACAGTGCAATAATAAAATGAAAAATGAGTTAATTTCTGGTTTTCTTGTTTATCCCTTTAACATTGCATAGTAACGGGTACATGACGGCGGTAGGCCTCTTAAGGTTTACTTCCTCTCTCCCTCAAAACTCCCGTTTAATATTGCATATAATGTGGTACACGGAGGTGGTAGGCCTCTAAAGATTTTGTGTTGTCTATGTAGGGTTACTGTACAGTAACTTCCTCTCTCCCTCAAAACTCCATTTTTTTACTCATTTAATATTGCATAATATGTGTCGGGTACACGGAGGTGGTAGGCCTCTTTAAGATTTCAGTTTGAATGGTGTACGTAACATGGAGAAAAACAAAGCATCGGAGGTTGTCCACTGCTGCCAGGTGTATGATGAAGCAAAACATTGCTGGCTGTCTACTGTATGTACAGTACAATATGTAACAATTGATGACGAAAATTTAGTACAGTACGGTACAGTATTATGTACATACACTAATTTGGAAACAAGTGTAACTGCAGTACTGTACGTACATAGGCTACAGTCTCATGTACGGTTTTTTTTTTTTAGACAGGCGCACGTTTGCATTTCTATAGCGAATGCAATGTTCACGTGTGCTGTTCGTTAGTGAATGCCTTAAGGTTCTCGGTAAAGAAGAGCTTAGCCTGAGGTTAACTCAGAGATTCTGCTTACAAGGAACAGTATCATGCTCGATTTTTTTTTTAGACAGAGGCGCACTTGTGCATTTCTGTAGCGAATGCAATGTTTACGTGTGCTGTTCGTTAGTGAATGCCGTAAGGTTCTCGGTAAAGAAGAGCTTAGCCTGAGGTTAACTCGGAGATTCTGCTTACAAGGAATAGTCTATTGCTCGATTTTTTTTTTTAGACAGAGGCGCACTTGTGCATTTCTGTAGCGAATGCATTGTTTACGTGTGCTGTGCGTTAGTGAATGCCATAAGGTTTTCGGTAAAGAAGGGGTTAGCCTAAGGTTAACTCGGGGATTCTGCTTACAAGGATATTTTATTAAAAAATACTGTTAGGGTATCATAACATTTATTGAAAGATGTTTTACAGTGACTTTATACATTACAGTAGACTCTGAATGGAATTTACCACAAATTAATACAATGCTGAACATACACAATGTTTATGTAATTAGTACCGCGATACGCCACCAGGACGGCGCTCTGGTTTGTTTACATCGCTTGCCACAAGCTGCTGGATGCCGACGTAACAGGGCGTTTTCTTAATTTTTATAACAGACTCTACAGTATATTCGGCTTATTTTTAATATTGTATTATTAATTTAATGTAATGATCAGGCTAGTTTTTCATTGTATTTATCATTAACAACAGTTTTTGTGCGTACCCATTACAGTACATTCTGCAGTGCTTATAAGCTGCCTAGCCTAGCCTGTGGCGCTCGGTCTACCACTGGTAGGCCAATTTTTTTTTATACAGTATGCATTTAAAACTGTAAGAAGACTTCTAATAAGGTAAGTTATTTAACTCTGAACTTATTTAATTGTAATGTGTGTAGTGTTTTGTATAAAAGACATGGTTGGAGTAGTGACTGGTGGTCAGGAGCGGATTAATCCATTTTCAGTTATTTCTTATGGTCGAAATTGATTCGAATTTGACAAAATCGAATCTCGACACTCCTCCTAGAACGGAACGGATTATATATATAGAACTGAGGTTCCATATATATATATATATATATATATATATATATATATATATATATATATACATTATATATATATATATATATATATATATATATATATATATATATATATATATATATATATATATATATATATATATATATATAATATATATATACACACACACATTATATATATATATATATTATATATATATATATATATATATATATATATATATATATATATATATATATATATATATATATATATATACATACATATATATATATATATATATATAATATATATATATATATATATATATATATATATATATATAAATTTCTGACTCACATCAGGATCGAACCCAGGTCTTTCAATTGAAAGCCGAGACTGCTGTCCACCAGGCCACACAAGTCATAAAAGAAGTTGGAACCTGTGCACCACTGTACATAAGGCTTTACCTGGGCAGGCTAACTGCTTGCATACCAGCGTGTTTTCCCCAACTTCCTGGATTGGCATTGACCCAACTGACAGCATTTTATTAAAATTATCCTTTCTGAGTGAATGTGACAGAAATATCAACACACAATTATATGTGGAACAGAAATAAATTTCTGACTCACATCAGAATCAAACCCAGGTCCTTCAATTGAGAGACAAGACCGCTGTCCACCAGGCCACACAAGCCATAAATGAAGTTGGAACCTGTGTACCACTGTACTTAAGGCTTTACCTGGGCAGGCTAACTGGCTGCAAACCAGCATGTTTTCCTCAACTTCTTTTATGACTTGTGTGACCTGGTGGACTGTGGACTCGTCTTTCAATTGAATGACCTGGGTTCGATCCTGACGTGAGTCAGGAATTTATTTCTGTTCCACATGTAATTGTGATATTTCTATCATGCTTACTCAGAAAGGATAATTTGAATGAAATGCTGTTAACTGGGTCACTGCTGAGTCGGGAACTTCGGAAAAACATGCTGAAAGACCTGGGTTCGATCCAGATGCGAGTCAGAAATTTATTTGTTCCACACGTAATAGTGTGTTTACAATAAAACCCCCATAATCGCAGGGGATGCATACCACACTCCCCCCCGCGAATAGCTAGAACCTGCTAATACTTAGAATCCTTCCAAAAACACACAGAGCTGCTTATTTTGATAGCTCAAAACACACACACACACAAAAAATTAAAATGCTTATACAGGTGTTATCCTACTTATGATGGGGTTAGGTTCCAAAAAAAAAACCATCGTTTGTTGGAAAAAAACATATCTCGAATGTAGCCTAGCCTACAATAGGATATTCGGTACCATGTATACATATATGATAGCCTACCCTATACTATAAAGTAAACCCTATACATACACGGTATAGTAATTATTAATATCAGCTAATTCTGGAGGTTCATGCAGTGACTTATGATAATTCAATACAAAGAGAAATTGAATAACAAACAAGAATTAGCTTAACCTACACTATGGTATATCATATACATATACAGTAAGGTAGCACAGTCTCCATTATACTGTACTCTATATTCACCTATCGTATTATACAAACATCAACATAACAAATATGCATCTTTTCCATGGATCTTTTAAAATGTTATGCATTAATTCACTGTATCCAATAATATTGTACATATTCTTATATTGCTTTTCTATTATAAATTGCGATCATAGTGATCAATGTCCTGGTTTTGAAATCGATTAGCTGGTAAGTTTATTTTGCTTTATTTAACTCGGTTCAGAGCACTTTTCTTGCTTCTAGTTAGCATAACTGAATCTCTAGATACTTTATTTATATGGTGCAAGGTTATTTTTCATTATACGAAGTGTTTTTAAGTTGAAATGTAACTTAAATATGTCTTGTTGTAAATTAATTTAGCTATTTTTTTTCGTTAATAGATAACATTGGTTGTTTGGGGGCGTTTGTTTTGTGTAAAAAAAAAATCAATATTCCGTTCGTTATTTTCACTTGATTTCATCATAATAAGAGTTTTACATATTTATCGTTTATCAGCGTAAAAATAGCAGTAATGTGTTCTTTCATGCCCAGTAGTTTTGATTAACCCTTAAACGCCGACTGGACGTATCGTAAGTCGACTAAAATTGTCTGTCGGGTGACGAGTGGACGTACCGTACGTCGACTACAAAAATTTCAACCTTCGGTCAACTTTGACTCGACCAAAATGGTTGAAAAACGATATTGTAAGCTAAAACTCTTACATTCTAGTAATATTCAATCATTTACCTTCATTTTGCAACAAATTGGGAGTATCTAGCACAGTATTTTGATTTATGGTGAATTTTTGAAAAAAACTTTTTCCTTACGTCTGCGCGGTAACTCGGGCGAAAATTTCAGAAATTCTTGTCATTTTGTTGTAATTTTTGCACCGTTTTATATTAGTCATTACATAAAGTTTTATATATGAAAATGTGCGCAATTTCATGTAAAATACAACAAAAAACAACCCATGGTTGTAGCTTTTATCAGTTTGGAAATATTTTCATATAAATCACGATAAGTGCCAAAATTTCAACCTTCGGTCAACTTTGACTCCACCGAAATGGTCGAAAAACGCAATTGTAAGCTAAAACTCTTACATTCTAGTAATATTCAATCATGTACCTTCATTTTGCAACAAATTGTAAGTCTCTAGCGCAATGTTTTGATTTATGGTGAATTAAAAAAAAAAAAAAAATTTTCCTTACATCCGTTCGCCGTAACTCGGGCGAATATTTCAGAAATTCCTATGTCATTTTGTCGTAATTTTTGCACCGTTTTATATTAGTCGTTACATAAAGTTTTATATGTGAAAATGTGCGCAATTTCATGTAGAATACAAAAAATAACTCATGGTTGTAGCTTTTATCAGTTTTGAAATATTTTCATATAAATCACGATGTGCCAAATTTTCAACCTTCGGTCAACTTTGACTCGACCGAAATGGTCGAAAAACACAATTGTAAGCTAAAACTCTTACATTCTAGTAATAGTCATTTACCTTCATTTTGCAACAAATTGGAAGTCTCTAGCACAATATTTCAATTTATGGTGAATTTAAAAAAAAAAAAACTTTCCTTACATCCATGCGGTAACAGGTAACTCGGCCGAACATCTCAGAAATTCTTTCGTCACTTTGTCGTAATGTTTGCACCATTTTATATTAGTCGTTTAAAGTTTTACCTTGAAAATGTCAATTTTTAGAATACTCAAAAAATAACTCAAATATCAGTTTTGAAAATTTTCATATAAATACGCTAAAACAATTCAGTCTAGTAATTTAATTCGAAATTAAAAACTGCAATTGTAAGCTAAAACCTAGTCTAGTTATTCAATTAAAAACGTCGAAGCCGTATGCCAGCAGCGTTCGGTGAGTTGAGTTAAGCGCCGATGTGGAAAAAAGTGTTTTTCAAAAATCACAGCACGCTTAGTTTTTAAGATTAAGAGTTCATTTTTGGCTCATTTTTTTGTCATTGCCTGAAGTTTAGTAGTGCAACCATCAGAAATGAAAAAAAATATCATTATCATATATAAATATTGGAATATATGACAGCGAAAAAAAAAAAACTCGTATATAATTGTATACAAATCGCTGTAAGCAAAGCGGTTAAAGCTAATGACTTAATTTTTTTAGTTGTATTGTACACTAAATTGCGATGATTTTGGTATATAACAAATTTTAAAACAATCAAAACAACACAGAGAAAATATTATCACAAAATGATGCATGAATTCCCTAAGCTGGACGTAAAAATTTTTTTCAAAAAATTCACCATAAATCGAAATATTGTGCTAGAGACTTCCCGTTTGTTGAAAAATGAAGCTAATTGATTGAATATTACTAGACTGTAAGTGTTTTAGCTTACAATTGCAGTTTTCGACCATTTGGTCGAGTTAAAGTTGACGGAAAGTTGAATTTTTCTATTTATCGTGATTTATATGAAAATATTTCAAAACTGATAAAAGCTACAACCATGAGTTATTTTTTTGTTGTATTGTAAATGAAATTGCGCACATTTTCATATATAAAACTTTATGTAACGGCTAATATAGAACAGTGCAAAAATTACGACAAAATGACGAAAGAATTTCTGAAGATGTTCGGCGAGTTACTGCATGGGCGTAAGAAAAGTTTTTTTCAAAAATTCACCATAAATCGAAATATTGTGCTAGAGACTTCAATTTGTTGCAAAATGAAGGTACATGATTGAATATTACTAGAATGTAAGAGTTTTAGCTTACAATTGCGTTTTTCGACCATTTCGGTCAGTCAAAGTTGACCGAAGGTTGAAATTTTTGTAGTCGGCGTTTGCTCGTCCACTCGGCATTCAACAGACAATTTTAGTCCACGTTTGCTACGTCCAACAGGCGTTTAAGGGTTAATTACCTTCACTTTGCAACAAACGGGAAGTCTCTAGCACAGTATTTCGATTTATGGTGAATTTTTGAAAAAACTTTTTTTTACGTCTGCGAGTTACGAAATCATGCATCATTTTGTGATATTTTCTCTGTGTTGCTTTGATCGTTTTACAATTTGTTATATACCAAAATAATTGCAATTTAGTGTACAATACAAAGAAAAAAAAATAACTCATTAGCTGTAAATGTTTTGCTCACAGCGCGATTTTTATACAATTATATATGAATTTTTTTGTGTTGTCATATATTTCAATATTTATAAATGATAATGATATTTTTCATTTCTGATGGTTGCATACTAAACTTCAGGCAATGACAAAAAAGAGCCAAAAATGAACTCTTAATCTTAAAACTAAGTGTGCTGTGATTTTTTGAAAAAACTTTTTTTCCGCTTTGGCGCTAACTCCCGAACGCTGCCGGCATACGACAGACACTTTTGTAAATATAGGCTCTGTGTTTAAGGGTTAAAATACTTTCTCTCCAATTTTAATTACGGTCTAGTTTCATTCATGTTGCCAATGCACAATAATTTATAGTCATTAGCAGCTTGAACATAGTTTATTCAGTTTCAGCTACAACTTGCATCATAAATTTAGCAATATATTTCCTTGCCAATCTTTTATCCATACCGAATAAGGGTATAATGTAATAATAAATCAGTCCTATTCTACTTTACTCCATTTGTACTATAACTACGGTACTTGTGTATTACCGTACCATGGTTGAAATACAATCAAAATGGCTGCTGCTATCCAATTCGGTGATAAGCAAAACAACAGTTTTTCGGTCGGTTGTTAATGGCTGCATGCATTTACACAAGAGTATAACATTACTAACAATACTTTTATCATTCTCTTTTACTTTTTTAACTAGAAGATAGGATGGAGGAAAAGAAGTTGGTCTATTGTAATTTGGTCTCTCTTGCTGCCTGACTGTATGCTGCTGCCTGTGCCAGCGTGAAATTTAAAAATATTTTCTAAATATTGTCGTATCGGTATTAATTGCTTACCCCATTTTAAATCACATTATTGTAAGGTGAATTACTATAACTTGAGGGCTACCTGAGTATTTTAATAATTTTATCACAAAAAGTGCATTTAGTCATGAAAATGAGATGAAAATACAGTAATCAGTGAATACTTCTCAGTGAAAAATGACATTTTTATGATAAAATGATGTTTCATTATACTTACCAAAACACTGTAAAAGCTTTTATCTCTTTAAAATCGACACATCCGAGATATAAATTTTAAAACTTTGTTTGGAATGCTGATATAATTGGCAGGAGACCCAACCCCACCGGATGCCAGTGGGGGTGGTGTGGCAGGAGACATACCCATGAACCCAGGTCAGTTTCATTCTCGGTATACACAATTAGTGAAAACCTGAGATAACATCTCCCCCTGCGGGGAGGAGGAGGCCTTTACGTTACAGTGTTTTGGTAAGTATAATGAAACATCATTTTATCATAAAAATGTCATTTTCATTATAATGACTTACCAAAACACTGTAAAAGCTGATTCCACATTTAAGGTGGAAGGGCAGGGGATGAGGTACCAGTTATTGAATGGTTACACATAAAAAAAAATGAAAAGGAACAAACTCTATCCATGGGTATCTTAAGGATCCCCTACCAACAAAAGGGCACGAGTCACCTTACCTGGTAGATGGGCTTTTGCAGGGAGGTACTGCTGCTGGTTGAAGCTCCATTACCTGCAGAGGCATTGGGCGTAAGCACTGCTAGCTACTCTGCTCCATAACAACCCAAGTAGTCAGGAAGTACACCGCTGACTAAGACAAGGGGTGACTTTCCTTTGCTCTTGCCCTGAGCAATTGGAAAGCAACCAGACTGAAAAACGGGCCTCACCGCCTAACCTAAAAATAGTTAAATACATCCCCCTTCCCTATACCCTCAGCAGCTCAACTAGAATGGAGGGTACTCCAGGTGAATTGAGCACCCCCAGCTTCCCATTAACTCAGCAACCATAAAATCACAGGGGGAAGGAAAGATAAAGAACCTACCCCTAGTGTGTTCCCCTAAAACCAAGCCAGCTATCGATCACGGGACCTAACGCAAACGGGTCCTGACAACTCAACCGACCTCCCTAAGGTAGTGAGACATAAACACCGAACTTCGACCTCCAGAAGGTGCTCTGTGTGATCTGCGAAAGTGACTTATTATGACGGAAAGCCACTGAAGTTGCTATTGAGCGCACTTCGTGAATGTGAGACTTGACTAGGCGTGCGTCCTCTTCGTTGATGTGCCTGTGCGCCTCTAAAATGAGTTCCTTGACGAAGAAAGCCAAGGCATTCTTGGATAAAGGTTTGGTTGGATCTTTCACTGAACACCACAGGTTAGAGGAACGTCCTCTGATGCTGGCCGTTCTGGCTAAGTAAGTGTTGATAGCTCTAACGGGGCACAAAGAAGCCTCCAATTCTTGAGGGCCAGCCACTTCGGAGAGGTTCTGAATGGTAAAGGACCGAGGCCATGGGTTGAAGGAGACTCGTTCTTGGCCAGAAAATTCAAGGTGAGCGAGCAAACAGCATTACCTTGTGAAAAACCCACTTCCTTGTCAATGGCCTGTATTTCACTAACCCTCTTTGCCGTTGCTAAAGTAACCAGAAAAAGGGATTTCTTAGTGAGGTCTCTAAGAGAAAGATCTTCTAAAGGTTCGTACCTTGGAGACATCAACCACCTCAAAACTACATCTAAATTCCAGGCAAGGGAAGGTTTTGGGGTCTTAGCTGTGTCTAAGGACTTGAGGAGGTCTGACAAGTCTCGGTTATTTGATAGGTCTAACCCCCTATGGTAGAAGACGGAGGACAGCATAGCTCTGTAACCCTTGATGGTTGATGGCATCAATTTTCTTGAATCCCTCAAGTAAATGAAAAAATCGGCAAGCTGAGTTATAGATGTACGAAGAAGAGGAGATACTATTTTTTCTACACCAGTTCCTGAAGACTGTCCACTTGGATTGGTATAATTTGCTAGAGGAGTCCCTTCTGCACCTCACAATAGCCTCTGCAGCCTTGCTTGAAAAACCTCGCTCTGATGAGCTTCCTGACAGTCTGAAGCCTGTCAGGCGAGAGTGGACAATCCCTGGTGGAACTTCATTAGGTGGGGTTGTCTGACAAGCGACTTCTTTTGAGGAGAAGCCTTGGGAAGTCTATCAGGAGATTTAGCAGGTCCGGGAACCACTCCTTCCTTGGCCAGAACGGGCGCGAGGATCAGTTCGACCTTCTGATGGAATTTCACTTTGTTTATCACTTGCCTGATGAGCCCGAAAGGAGGGAAGGCATAGGCAAACAGGTTCGTCCAGTCTAGGAGCATGGCGTCCACCAAGTGAGTCAGTGGGTCTGGAACTGGTGAGCAGAACACTGGGAGGCGATGGTTCTTGGAGGTAGCGAAGAGATCTATTATGGGAGTGCCCCACAGATTCCACAGATCTAGGCACTTGCGGGTGCAGGGTCCACTCCGTAGGAGAGTCTGGTTCCAACGGCTGAGTTGGTCCGCCAGGACGTTCAGCTTTCCCTGCACAAACCGAGGAACAGGGCCACCCTGTTGCTGTCCGCCCACAGAAGAAGGTCCCTCGCAGCTTTGAACAGGGAGAAGGAATGGGTACCTCCCTGTTTCTGGATGTAGGCTAGAGCCATCGAGTTGTCGGCGTGAACAGCGACTGCTTGGCCTGAGACATGGGTCGAAAAGTCCTGGAGAGCGAGGTGAATGGCCAACAGTTCCTTGACGTTGATGTGGAGCTTCTTCTGTTCGTCCGACCAAACTCCTGACGTCCTGAGGTTGGCTAGATGTGCTCCCCACCCAACATTGGACACGTCTGAGAACATCTGCAGAGATGGTTGTCTTGGGAGGAGATCTAGACCCTCCGAAAGCCTTTCCGGCGATTTCCACCAGAGACCCCTGTATTCGCGGGGGATGCGTACCGCACACCACCACGAATAGCTAAAATCCGCGAATACTTAAAACCCTCTAAAAACACTTACAACTGCCTATTTTGATAGTTTAAACACAAGAAAAACCCTCTGAAAATGCTTATACCTGAGTATCTTAATAGTTTTATCACAAAAAGTGCATTTAGTCATGAAAATTGTATGAAAATACAGTAATTAGTGAATATTTCTCAGTGAAAAATACCGCAAATGGGCGAATTTTCCGCGAATAATGGGTAGATACGTTCCAGAGATAAATCTGCAAATATGAGCCTGCGAATACGGGGGGTTTAGCATGAACAGGCGAATTTTCAGCGAATAATGTGTATATATGTTCCATTGACAAATCCATGAATAGGTGAGTCCGTGAATTGTGAGACCACAAATACGGGGGTTTACTGTAAACAATATTCGATTTTGATTATACTGGAGGAATCTCTTTCCAGAATCAACATTTTGAAATTCGGGTGGAATTATGAATCCTGTCCTTTCACAGAGGAAACAGGTATGGTGCATGATGTTTTCTTGTTCCACTGTTGAACATTTCTACTTATATGTTGCACAATCCTTAGCTCAAAACATGCACATTCATCTAAAGATCATGAACAATTTGCCACCAAAGAACAAGTAGGTTGAGTCAAAGTCAAACTTCCTCTTTCAGATCTTGAATGGCTACTTTGGCATCCACTTTGCTCTTGGTGGAACTGTGATTGTGTTCATTAACATATTTCAAAATTTCATAACCATGATCCTGTGACTTGGTGTGTAGTCTTGTTGGACATGATTTCTGTTTTCTCACAGCACATTCCCAACAGACTTTTGTTTCTTCCTTGTTTAGCCCATTTTGATTATACATATTTTGAAGTTCGACAAAGATATCCTTACCATGTTCATGTTCACTGTTATAAAAAAGCCATTATGGGTATAGAGAATAAAAAAAATGGTACATCTTCTTTGTACTAATTCACACATTAAGCTAATTTCTTCTTTAAGTCAGTCAGTCAAGCAAATTTGAATTTAAATAATAATAAATAAAAAAAAAATATAAATACAAACTGTAGTTTTGGTTTGAACAAGCCATTATAAAAAACGGTTAGTCTTAATTACTAATATTCTTGTCACTTCAAATAATACAATAAACAATTATAAAAAGAGAAATGGTAGTTTTGGTCTAAATGAACTCAATCTTTTAATTTGCCAATGGCAATCAATATTTTTCAGTGGCAATTTTCTCAACAGCAGTTTTCCCCACTGTCAATTTTCTGCCTGGCAATCTTCCAGCTGGAAATTTTCCAACTGGGAATTTTCTGTGCAGAGTTGTCCACATGGACTACCACTGTCCTGTTGTAAGTCATGGTCGAGAAGTACTGAAGACCTAGGTGAATGGCCCTTAACTCCCTGATGTTGATATGAAGTTTCCATTCTTCTGGGGATGACATCCCAGAGACTTCCTGATTTCCCATAAGGGCTCCCAGACTAGATCCAAGGCGTATGAGTAGAAGTCTAGGTTGGGGGTCGGAGATGAAGAGACTTTCCCTGCAAAAGTCTTCCTTCGGACAGCCACCACTGGAGGTCTGATTTTATTTCCTGAGTGATGGGGAATACAACAGAGTCAGGTTGGGTTTTCCTGTCCCAGTTGGCTTTCAGGTAGAATTGGAGGACTCTCAAGTGCAATCTGCCTAACTTGACAAAGGTCTCGATGGATGCAAGAATCCCTAGTAGACTCATCCATTGGCAGGCCAGACACAATTAGAAGCCGCGAAAGTTGCGGAGCGTCTGGAGGCAGTTGGTGATTCTCTTGGGGGGAAAAGTCCAAGAGTTGAGAGTTACCCCAAAATAAAGAATCTCCTGTGTTGGGGCTAACTGGGACTTTTGGAGATGTAGAAGAATTCCTAGGTTCCTGAGTAGGGCAAAGAATGGTCTGGAGGTCCTTTGTCCTTCAAAGGGGATCGAAGAAGCCAGCTGTCCAGGTAAAGGGTGATGTTGATGCCGATCAGGTGGAGCCATTTGGCGAGAGGGGAGAGGACTCAAGTGAACACTTGAGGTATCGTGGAGAGGCCAAAGCAGAGGGACCAAAACTGGAAGACTGCCCTGAAAGACAAAATTGAGATACTTCCTGGAGTCCGAATGTATGGGAATATGGAAGTATGCATCTTGCATGTCCAGAGTTATCATCCAATTGCCCAAGTGAATGGATGCCATGACTGACTGGTTTGTTTCCATTTTGAACTTCGTCTTCCTTATGAAGTGACTGAGGGAGCTTATGTCTAGGACTGGTCTCCAACCCCCAATGTTTTGGGGTCTACAAACAGACAATTGTAGAAGCCCTCTGTGCGGGTGTCCTTGATTTCTTCTAAGGCTCTCTTCAGACGATGGAAGAGGCGACCAAAGGAGGGTTCTCCATGTAAGGGATTCAGTAGCCCTCCTTCAGAATCTTGACGATGCACTGGTCTGCCCCTAAGTGATCCCATTTCTCCCAAAATGGAGAAGTCTGGCTCCTACTGGGGCACAAAGGACTTCTTGTTCACTTCTTAGGTGTTGGCTGAAGTCTGGATTGCACCTTAGGCTTGTCTCCGTGAAAGGGATGCTTTTGCAATGGAGAGACCATCTTGGGCGCGAAAGACGACGATGAAGAACTCTTGGGGCGCTTAGAAGACTGAGCTAGGATGTCTTATGTGGACTTCTTCTACAGGTCCGAAGCAATCTCTTCCAAGATCGACTGAGGGAAAAGGTGAAGCAGGGCCAGGGGGGAAAATAACAACACCGACCTCTGAGACTGTGTGACTTCCCTGATGGTGAAGGAGCACCAAAGTTTACTCTTCTTCAGAACCCTGAGAGAGAAAAGGGTTGCAAGTTCTGAAGAGCCATCCTTGATGGCTTTGTCCGTGCACAACAGCACACCAAACAAGTCCGCTGCAAAATACTCGTCCAAATCCTTGAAGCCTTTTATCTTCTTCAAAAGGGGTCCTACCATCCAATCCAGAAAGCTATACACCTTGAAAACCTTGAAGAGGTTCTTAACTAAGTGGTCCAGCTCAGCTAAAGAGAACATAATCTTCACCAAAGCGAAAGCCGAGCAACGACAAGAATTGATGAGGCCAGATAAGTCCCCTTGGGAGGAGGCAGTGACTTCCAGTGAGGGAGCTTCCTGGGTGGTGTATCTCCCCTTAACTAGGCGAGGGGGAGGATAGGGGAAAGTAGCCTTGCCTTGCTCTCTCTTAGCAGTGAGCCAGTCTTCAATTTCTTTTATCGCCTTCTTGGGTGACAAGGAAAGAACCATCTTGGGGAGCTTGAAGCTATCTTCTGGGCAGCTCCTCATCAGGATGGAAGAAGCAGGCAAGGCTGGGGCAGCTGGAAAAAAAAAAAAAAAAAAAACAAAAAGAACAAGCTGCATATGCTGAAGGAGGAGCAGAGTCTTGGCTGACTTCCTCTTCATCCTCTGATGAGGTTGGAGAAAGGGCTAAATCCTGTGTAGGCTTAGAGGTGGGAGCTTTCTTAAGGAAACTCATGATTTCAGAAAGCTGTTGCCTGATGGGTGCCAGAGAAGGCTCATCTTGATCCAAGGTGGGCACTAGAGATGTAGACAGATGGCGAAGAGTTGGCGCGCTGTTCGAAAGCTGGTGCTGGGCACACTGGAGCTGGGATTGGGCTCTCGGGAGTGGGCGCTGGGTGCTCGAGACAAGACGGGAACTTAGGCGACAGGCGCTTGGAGTGATGCTTCATGCGCTTGACACCCAAAAGAGGGCACTCAACAAAAAGGAGATCAGGAGAGAACGTGACTGGAGAATCCAATGGATAAGAAGGCAGTTGGACTGATGCAAATACTGAGGGATCCACGGAGTGGCTGAAAGAAGGCTGTGAACTGTCGAAAGCCTCCTTGTACCGCTTAATGGGCAGCGGAGCAAACAGACTGGCGTTGTCTACGTACCTCTTCAATGGCCTGGACAAAGTGAGAAAGTGCCTGTGGCACCCATGGTCGGAATCTGAATCCGAACTGGAAGACAAACAACGCACATCCAAAGACAAGCCTTTCCAATGGCTGTCTGTCAAACCCTGGGATTCTGAAACAGGCTTGACTGAGTGGGCAGCAACTCATGGGCAAACCTCACCAGCCTCCCTTGGACCTTTGGTAGTGGGATGAGAAGCTACCTCCTCCACTTGCACTTCACTAGACACTCACAAAACACTTTGTCCATTATGACTTTCAGGGGCGCCCCTATCTCAGACACTGAACTCACTAGACTCAACTTCTTGCTGAACTTGGATTCAAGGTTGGCAATGGCATCGGGGTCAAAAGCAAGGGAGCATGAGGAATGATAGGAGGAGGGCTGGGAACAGGAGAAAAGGTGTTGCCTGGGGTAGAAGGAATAGCAACAGTAAGATCTGACCTAGGCTTAGGGGAAGAAGCTAGGCTAAAAGAAGACCTGATATCAGCCCTCTCCTGTTTCTCTCCTATTCTTTTCAAGTTTACTAAGGTGAGACTCAAAAACATTCCACTTTCTTTCATCCCAATCCTTACATTCATCACTAGTATTCTCCTTCAAACATACCTGCCTTCTACAGTTACTGCACGTGGTATGTGCATCATAGCAAAACTTAGTCAGCCTAGACTTACACAATAGCGAACACTAGCAGCACTGGAATCAGACATAACTCATTCAAAAGGCTAATCTAAACTGGCAAAATCAAAGAAATAGCTTGAAGGCTACACAAAAGCGAGAATACTTCACCGACTTCCAGCGAGAATACTAAAACCAATGAAACAGGACTGCAGCAGCTCGACGATGTTGCTCGTACGCACGGCAAAAGCAGAATGATGCCACTGCTGAAGTTGTTACCCATGCACCCGTGCAGTGGGTGGGGCTTGTCACCTACACTATACAACTGAAGCACTACCGCGAGTTTTGAATTTAGGGTTGCCATGCGAGTTAAAGCTATAGCTAAGTAATTACTTGGTAAGTTACATATATGAAAACTGGTTTTACTTTAAAACAGTTTCTTATTTTTTGTAATATATAACCCCTAAAGACCAAGGCAACATTAATGAAAAAAAAAAAAAAAAAAAAAAAAAAAAAAAAAAATTGGCCTTAACACTTGAACCATCCTAGTCTTTGTTAGGTTTGAAGGCAAGAATGTTCCTGATAGTCACATGCATATTAGTCGGGGAGCTTAGGGATTGTGGAAGGGGTGATCGTGCAGATTCATCTAAAAGCATCAAATTTGGCCTAGACGTAGGTTATACTATACTATTTCGAATTCTAGAGAGTGCCAAGAAAATTGCCCATATTAACCCCCTTTTTGGGAGAAAAAACCCTTGCAGAAGGTGTGATTTTTCTATATTCTTTTTTTCTCCAAAACGGAGCGTTGCATGTAAAAATGTACACGAATAAAAAAAACAATGGAAATTAAATTCTCCACAAACTCTTCTTAATGACTTATTCTTGTAAACATAATAGTTTCTGTAAATCACCCCGCGAATGGCAGCACATTTTGCCGTAAATGAGAAAAATCGATTTCACGATTACATTTTCCTTCACTAACTCAAGAATGATGCATTTGTAGGGCAAATATTTCTCTTTCATTAGGTATGTATTATTTTGTTCTACATACAGTATTAATGTTTCTGCATAAACATGCCAAGAAAAAAATACGTTAATAGCTATTAAAAAAAATCATTGCATGAATCCAGGGCAGACAGGTGTTCTCGGTGCAGATCAGCCACTATATGCTTTGACAAAACAACTGCAATGGACATTTCCCATAACTTTAGGCGCAGATAAATTAGTTCTGATGATGGAAGCGCTAAATATTGAAGACAAGGCTCATCTGATGATTGGGAAGTTGCTAGCCAGCTCTGGATGGACAACAGTGCTTTCTCAGGCACAAGTTCTAACATGTGGTTGTGCTCAGTCAATGCTCAATGAGCATCACATCAAACGTGCACGTTATGCCCACCAGGTCTCACTCATGTCTCTCTACGTCCTGAAGCACAGAGCTTATTCCAAGTATTGTTCAACTGTGCTTGGACCACCAGAGTGACAGGAGATGTGGGATCAATGTTGCCAAGCAGAGGTTCCCCAGTTTAAATATTGGTCTACCATCATGGAACTTGAGCTCCTACTGTGTCGCTTTGTTCGATCAGCCGGCGAGGGAGATTTCTCTCTCTACGTTCAGGTGTGTGATGAGCTTTGCCCATGGTTTCATGTTCTGGACCATACAAATTACGCATGTTGGATACCAGTGAATGTGCAGGATATGGCCCAGTTGTCAAGAAAGCACCCAAATGTTTATGCTGAGTTAATAAAAGGGAATTTTGTTGTTCAGCAGTCATCATACAAGTTTAGCCTCATGGCAAAGGATCAGTCACATGAACAATCTAATAAGTCTCCACGCACACGGTGGAGCAGTTGGACTCTATCACAATCCTGAAGCTCTTACACTCTTCATGCTGGCAAGTCCAGACTACTCCAGGTGTATCCAAGAGTTTGAATCTGTTCTCGACACATCATGCACAAACACTGCTCATCATGAAGAATTGCACAACTTACAAGTTAAGTATCAGAAGGATGTACGCTCATTTACAAATGTTGTTGAGCAGCTGGGTAATCCCTTCCTTGACACAGGTCGAGAGCTCGTAACAATTGACACAAAGGTTGTTATGAAACAAGAAGTCACTCGATCACTACTGCAAGTTAAAGAAGTTGGTCAAGCTCTTCATGCAACTTACATCTCACAAAGACTGGAAACTGCTGAAGTGCCAATATCTGATGTCATCCCACAAAACAAAATACTAACATTTGCTAATCGTCCTGCTCCTAGTCAAGAAGGGCAACAAGTACAGCAGTCAGCATAAGAAAAATACATCTTTGATCACACAGCTCTTCCTTTCTCTACAGTCTCGTCGAGATGTTTTGAGAATCAACAAGAACCACCTAGTTTGGCAGATCATGGTTTGCTTTGATCAGGTCACAAGTCTGATATTCTAGAATGTATCCAAACACCTAAAGGCCAGGCAGTATCAGCAAGACTAGCCACAGTTGTTGTGCTAGACATGGCAGCTATTGTTTATATGATGCAGCCCACACCATCAACTTTTTCTGATTATGAGTTAAAAGATTGTGCTATATATATAATGTCTCAGGTGACCCAGACAGTTACTCATATTGATGCTGTGTGGGATAACTATCCTGATAACAGCCTCAAAGCCCTGACACCTCTAAGACGTGGTACCAGGGTCGGGGATGGCAGCACATGGATTCCAAAGCACGATTGGAACAGTGGCTTCCTTAAAAACGAAGAAAACAAAAAAGAACTCTTCCCTTTTCTTAGTGAAGAGATAATCAAGAGTGACATGGATGGAAGGCTTTTACTGAGTACCAAGAATGAGTATGTGCTTTCTAACAAGCCCTATGACATTTCAGCACTCCAACCCTGTAATCACTCTGAGGCAGATTCGAGAATCTTGATTCATCTGCCACATGCTGCAACAAAAAGGTCACAAGACAGCGTATGTGCACATTGTTGACAGTGATGTGGTGGTTCTTTCCATACAATTCTTTACCACACTTGGTATCTCACAGCTGTGGGTAGGTTTTGGCAGCAGAAAGAAATATCGTGATAATCCCTGGCATTGCCACTATTTCATGCCATTACAAGCTGTGACACAACATCACAGTTCCTTAGCTGTGGCAAAAAGACTGCATGGGCATCTTGGCAAAGTACACCTGGACTTGCTGAAACACTGAAAGCCCTTAGCAAAGACCCCAAACTCTTCACCCTTGAGTCTCACCACATGCAAAACTTAGAAAGATTTGTGGTGCTAATGTACAGTAAGGGGTGTGGTTTAGCCATGGTTAATGAAGACGGGTACTATCTTTTTACAACTGGTAGAACACTTGAGAATATACCACCTACTCAGGCAGCACTGTTCCAACACATAAAGAGAGCACTGCTTCAGGCCAGCTTTTACTGGGATCAGGCCATTTCAAGATCCCAAGAAATCCCAGACTTTCATGAATGGGGCTGGCACAGAGATGACAGTGGCACCTGGATGCCATACTGGACATCACTTGCAGATGCTAGCAATGCATGTTCCATCCTCCTCCACTGTGGTTGTATAAAATCTTGTACTAGAAATTGCAAATGTACTAGAGCTGGAGTCCATGCACCAGACTATGCAAGTGTGAAGGTGGAAGCATAAACAGTGACTGTAATGATGATGGTGATGTTTAAAATTATAATTCTAGTGACTTTATTTTAATGGCATTAAAATAAAAAGTTACTAGAATTATAATTTTAAACATCACCATCATCATTACAGTCACTGGAGAGCTGTGGGAAAATTTTTAAGTTTGTATTATACTGATTTTTTTTGTTAACAGGACTCATCTAATGTCAAGGTTGATGCAAAACAATGACTGATGTTAATGATAATGGTGATATGTGATACTGCAGTTACTGTACATTATTTCTATATTGAAATATATGGGGTGTGTGTATATACACCCCATATATTTCAATATTGATTTTGAGTACACTAGAGAATTATGTGTTTCATTTATTCTGAGGCTTGCATTACATTACACTTTCTTTCACTCCACAAGACAGTGTAACTGTGGAAATTGATGCATATACAATGACTGTGATGATGATAATGCTGTAATGTAAAAAAAATCTACCTCTTGCACATTGCTTTTGTCATATTTCATTGCTAATTTCTATTATGCTGGAGGAAAATTGTGTGGCCAATTATTCTGAGGTCTCTACAAAACTGCACGGTTACATTATTGGGGACTGAGCAAGTCTTAAGGTTGATGTACTGTATTTACTTGATGATGATGATGATGATGATGATATGGGAAATTGTAGTTCTCTAACACTCTTCATCTCAAAATATATTTTTTTTACTCTGAAAAATGTGATTAATAAATTTCACCTTGCAGTTTTGTATTATGTAACAATTTTTATGCCTTTACTGAATCTCTTTTTATTCATAACAAGAAAATTAATAATTAATGGCAGACAGACACACTATGGCTATGGAGACAACCCCCTCCCCCTTCAATAACTCCTGTTGCTGTGCCTAAGAATAATAAATAAAAAAATAACCCTTCAATAACTATTGAAAGTTTTCTCAATAAAAATATCATAAGAGATGAATTTGTTGGGTGAAAACCCTTATTTCATGATGGTCTAGTCTACACATGTGCCAAATACACAACACATTTTCTACTGCAAACAGCAATCAATGAATCAATGAATCAATATATATCAATATATATATATATATATATATATATATATATATATATATATATATATATATATATATATATATATATATATATATATAAACATATATATATATATATATATATATATATATATATATACATAAAGATATATATATATATATATATATATATATATATATAGGTCCTTTATAGCAGACCTGTATATATATATATATATATATATATATATATATATATATATATATGATTCAGTTATACACATACATATATATACAGTGGAACCCCGGTCTCCGACTATATATATATACAAAATCGGTTACGAAATATAAATATGCGCGGTTCAAGACAACAAAGCGAATATATATATATATACATATATGTTTGTAAACAAAAGTATATATATAGTTGGCGTTGTTATGGCGTTCTTCCCACATTTAAATGTATACATAGACTCTGAATGGAATTTACCATATATACAATCCTATATACAATGTTTATGTAATTACAGTAGTATATCGCCACCATACGACGCTCTGGTTTGTTTACATATATATATATTTTTATAATTTTTATAATAGACTCTACAGTACATTACATATTTTTAATATTGTTATATTAATTTAATGTAATGACCAGGCTTGTTTTTCATTGTATTTATCATTAACAACACCGTTACAGTACATTCTGGAGTGCACTGGGTGCTAGCCTAGCCTGCAGGCTCGGTCTACCACTGGTAGGCCAATTTTTTGATACAGTATGCATTTAAAACTGTAAGAAGACTTCTAATAAGGTAAGTTATTTAACTCTGAACTTATTTAATTGTAATGTGTGTAGTGTTTTGTATAAAAAGACAAGGTTGGAGTATTGACTGGTGGTCAGGAACGTTCCATTTTCAGTTATTTTTTATGGTGATTGATTGAACGACAAAATACATACATTCCCTTCTATACGGTTATATAGGTACCACTATATATATATATATATACAAATACATATATATATACATATATACATATACATATATATATATACATATATATATATATACATATATATATATATATATATATATATATATATATATATATATATATATATATATTATATATATACAGGTTGACCATCACTAATCCGGCATCATTGGGACCTGGAGGGTGCCGGATTCGCCATTTATTAGGCTACAATACACGAAATCCAGTAGCTAAGCACCTCATCTTAGAATTAAAATATCCTATAAATGAGTACAAGTTGGTTAATAAAAAAAAAAAAGACAATTATCAAATACAGGTAGTGCTTGAGTTACGATATTTCGACTTACGATATTTCGAGTTTACGATTACGATGGGGTTAGCAATTAATACCGGTACGAAAATATTTAGGAAATATTTTTAGAATTTGCGCAGGCGCAGGCAGCAGGTACAATCAAGCAGCGAGAGAGACCAACTTACAATAGAATAACTTCTTTTCCTCCATCTCTTTATTCCATCTGCTAGTTAAAAAAGTAAAAGAGAATGATAAAAGTATTGTTAGCAAAGTTATACTCTTGCGTAAATGCGTACAGCCATAAACAACCAAACAAGAAACTGTTGTTTTGATAATAATCGTATTGGATAACAACTGTTTTGCTTGTATTACAACCATCATACGATAATACAATTATGTTACAAATGACGTTAAGTACTGTACAATGGGACTGATATATTTTTTACACAATACCCTTATTCGCTTTGGAGAAAAGATCGGCAGGGAAATATACTGCTACAGTAACTTAAAGCTGTAAGTTGTAGCTGAACCTGAGAAAACAATGTTAAAGCTGCTAATGACTATAAATTATCGTGCATCGGCAACATGGATGAAACTCGACGGTAAATAAAACTGGAGAATGTATTTTAATCAAAACTACTGGGCATGAGAGAATACAAATTACTACTGTTTTCACGCCGATAAAAGATAAGTATGTAAAGCTCGTATTATGATGAAATCAAGAGAAAATAGCGAACGGAATCTTGATTTTTTTACACAAAATAAACATGCCCCAAATGGCCAGCGCGATTCCGACAAGCGTCATATATTAACCCTTTAACGCGAAGCCCTATTTACAAAAACGTCTCCCGTATGCGGTGTTGGTGAGTTAGCGTGAAGCGGAAAAAAGTTTTTCAAAAATCACAGCACGCTTAGTTTTTAAGATTAAGAGTTCATTTTTGGCTCATTTTTTTTGTCATTGCCTGAAGTTTAGTATGAAACCATCAGAAATGAAAAAAATATCATTATCATATATAAATATTGGAATATATGACAGTAAAAAAAAAAGTATATCATTGTATACAAATCGCGCTGAAAGCAAAACGGTTAAAGCTAATGACTTAATTTTTTTTAGTTGTATTGTACAATAAATTGCAATAATTTTGGTATATAACAAATTTTAAAACGATCAAAGCAACACAGAGAAAATATTATCACAAAATGATGCATGAATTCGTAACGTGCGGACGTAAAAAAGGTTTTTTTTTTCAAAAATTCACCATAAATCGAAATATTGTGCTAGAGACTTCCCGTTTGTTGAAAAATGAAGCTAATTCATTGAATATTACTAGACTGTAAGTGTTTTAGCTTACAATTGCAGTTTTCGACCATTTCGGTCGAGTTAAAGTTGACCGAAAGTTGAATTTTTTCTATTTATCGTGATTTATATGAAAATATTTCAAAACTGATAAAAGCTACAACCATGAGTTATTTTTGTTCTGTTGTAAATGAAATTGCACATTTTCATATATAAAACTTTATGTAACGACTAATATAAAACGGTGCAAATATTACGACAACGAGGCGAAAGAATTTCTGAGATGTTCGGCCGAGTTAGCAGCGCAGAGCGTAAGGAAAATGTTTTTTTAAATTCACCATAAATCGAAATATTGTGCTAGAGACTTTCAATTTATTGCAAAATGAAGGTAAACGATTTGAATATTACTAGAATGTAAGAGTTTTAGCTTACAATTGCGTTTTTACCATTTCGGTCGAGTTAAAGTTGACTGAAGGTTGAAATTTTGGCAGTTATCGTGATTTATTTGAAAATATTTCAAAACTGATAACAGCTACAACCATGAGCTAATTTCTGTTGTATTCTACATGAAATTGCACACATTTTCATATATAAAAGTTTATGTAACGACTAATGTAAAACGATGCAAACATTACGACAACATGAAAGAATTTCTGAGATGTTCGGCCGAGAGTTACAGCGCAGATGTAAGGAAAAAATTTTTTTCAGAAATTCACCATAAATCGAAATATTGTGCTAGAGACTTCCAGTTTGTTGCAAAATGAAGGTACATGATTGAATATTACTAGAATGTAAGAGTTTTAGCTTATAATTGCGTTTTTACCATTTCGGTCGAGTTAAAGTTGACGAAGCTTGAAATTTTGGCAGTTATCGTGATTTATATAAAAATATTTCAAAACTGATAAAAGCTACAACCATGAGTTATTTTCTGTTGTATTCTACATGAAATTGCGCACATTTCCACATATAAAACTTTATGTAACGACTAATATAAAACAGTGCAAACATTACGACAACGTGTGAAAGAATTTCTGCACGGACGTAAGGAAAAAGTTTTTCAAAAATTCACCATAAATCGAAATATTGTGCTAGAGACTTCCAATTGGTTGCAAAATGAAGGTAAATGATTGAATATTACTAGAATGTAAGAGTTTTAGCTTATAATTGCGTTTTTTTAACATTTTGGTTGAATTAAAGTTGACCGAAGGTTGAAATTTTGGCAGTTATCGTGACTTATATGAAAATATTTCAAAACTGATAAAAGCTACAACTATGAGTTATTTTCTGTTGTATTGTACATGAAATTGCACACATTTTCATATATAAAACTTTATGTAACTGCTAATATAGAACAGTGCAAAAATTACAACAAAATGACGAAAGAATTTCTGAAATTTTCGGCCGAGTTACCGTGCGGGCGTAAGAAAAAATTTTTTCAAAAATTCACCATAAATCGAAATATTGTGCTAGAGACTTCCAATTTGTTGCAAAATGAAGGTACATGATTGAATATTACTAGAATGGAAGAGTTTTAGCTTACAATTGCGTTTTTCGACCATTTCGGTCGAGTCAAAGTTGACCGAAGGTTGAAATTTTTTGTAGTCGACATTTGCTACGTCCACTCGGCATTCAACAGACAATTTTAGTCGACGTTAAAGAAAAAATAGCTAAATTAATTTCACAACAAAACGTATTTAAGTTATATTTCGACTTGAAAACACATCGTATAACGAAAAATATCCGTGTCCCAAATAAATAAAGTATCCATATTCATTTACGCTAATTACAAGCAAGAAAAGCGCTTTGAACTTAGTTAAATGTGGCGAAATAAACACCGCGACATCGATTCCCAAAACAAAACATTGATCGCAATTTATAATACAAAAGCAATATGAGAATATACGCAATTGGAAACAATGTAGTAAAGCATAACTTTTTAAAATATCCATGAAAAATATGCACATTTGTTATGTTCATGTTTGTATAATACTGTTAATATGTGAATAGAGTTCAGTATAATGTAGGCTAGGCTACCAGTTTGTTGATGCAGTACACTGCGCCACCAAATCGAAGTGGCCGGCGAGTGAGTTAGTGCAGCGACCCGGGAAATTTGAAAATTAGTGCGGAAACATTGGAAATTGCTCTAGCCGAAATTTGTGCCGGATTACTGACTGTTCCGGACTACTGATTGCTGGATTAGTGATGGTCAACCTGTATATATATATATATATATATATATATATATATATATATATATATATATATATATATATATATATATATATATATATATATATATGACTTTTATCACATCACCGTGATTCATATTCAATCAGTAAGCTACAAACGTCCTTTAATATCAATCCACTCTACCTCGGAAATAATATATTTTCAGATATGTTACTGAAGGAATTTTTAGTTGATAATAAGTTCGTCGTCTCGTGGGCTCGAACCAGCGAAGACAAGAACTCAGGACTACAGGGGACGCATTTTAACCCACGCGGCCAGCAAGTGAGGTATAAGTGGATATCGTCTTCCCATATACAAATCGCCCGTCGAACTCAGGTGTTTGTATTTGGAGCGACATCCACCCACCTCTGCCATGCTAACCACGTAAGTGGGTTTGTTACACACAGCCATATTATATATATATATATATATATATATATATATATATATATATATATATATATATATATATATATATATATATATATATATTATATATATATATATATATATATACACATTATATATACATACATATATACAGTATATACATTATATATATACATATAAATACATACATACATATATATATACATTGTATATATATATATATATATATATATATATATATATATATATATATACACACACACATATATATACACATATATATATATACATATATATACACACATATACATACATATATACATACATTATATATATATACATATACATGCAAAATGGGCGCCATGTTTAGAACCAGCCCCTTGAGGATGTACATAAAACATGAAATAATAATGGTAAATACCATAAACATAACGGTAAATACCATAAACATAACGTCCTACACTGTTTTGGATGTTACGGCCTAAAGTGACTTGCGGCCGAAACGACCAGGACTGTATACACACACACACACACACAAACAAACACACACACACACACACACAAATATATATATATATATATATATATACATATACACATATATATATATAATATATATAATGAAAAAGAAATATTCACCCTACAATTTCATCTCTATGGTAATTTATCTAGAAATGCATCATTCTTGAGTTACTGAAGGAAACGTAATAACGAAATCGATTTTTTTTTCATTTACAGCAATAATGCCTCTATTTGTGGGGTGATTTACACAGAACCTGTTATATTTACTACAATAACTTATAAAGAAGACTTTGTGTAGAATTTAATTTCCAATTTTTTATATTTGTGTACAATTTCACTTGCAACGCATAGTTTTGGAGAAAAAATGTATAGAAAAAATTCCCTCCACAAGGGGATTTTTCCCCCAAAAAAGGGGGTTAATGTGGGCAATTTTCTTGGCACTCTCTAGAATTTGCAATAGTATAGTATAACCTACGTCTGGGCCAAATTTTATGCTTTTAGATGAATCTGCATGGTCAAGTCCCCAAACTCCCCGACTATATCCTTTTCCAAACACTCACACAATTGTTACTTCAGAAAGGAGTAATTAATTAGCTTACCTTTGATGCTTGAGGTATCCTTGGTCTCTGTGTCTTTGGACGTGAAGGCAAACTGCTACTAACAGTAGACAAGCTTACACTTTTGTTATTAATCACACTGTTGCTACTGTTACTTATACTGCTTGCTAGGCTGCTGGAAACACCACTGTGCAAACCTGTCAAAAAGAAATAAAAAAAATATGACAAAAAGCTTACAACAAAATGCTGAACTAGTGTATGGCATATACTAACCAAGTTGTTCACAACTTACCACCCACAAAAGAGGTGTCTGGAGGTAAAGGGGTGACATCGACAAAACCTGATTTTGAGTAAAGTGCGTTCAAAGTTGAACTATTGATACCAGACATTTCTCTTGACTTACTACATCCATGTTTACAGTATATGTATTTTACTCGTCTTGCCTAGCCATATACAAAAAAAAACGAACAAACAATAATGTTGTGTTGGAAAAAAAAAATCATAACACATCAAAATTTGCATACCCCAGCATGCAAAGCAGTTATGAATATAAAAATACAACATTTTTTTTACATTTTTAAAAACTTCTTTGTTCACCATAAATATACTATGAGCCATTTTCACTGTAAACCCAAAAACAAATTTTTTTAAGTTTTTATAGATTGGCAATTTTAACATACCACACATTTACAGTATTTTTCCCTCGGTTCAAATGTAAATGGTTCACAGATTATTGTCAAATAATTACTACAAACACTTTGTATCACTTCTTTTTCTCTTCCTTGCAATCTTAGGGACTTCATACTCCACTTCACTATCACTAGATGACATTTTCATGATGTAAAATCACCAAAATAATGGCAAAAATAGAAATCACTGTTGTTGTTCCACGCGGTTGTTTGTCATTTAACACTAGCGTGCTGGTGCGCTACGCGGGCTGTGGTTGGTTGAGCGTGAAACTGTAAACACGGCTGGAAGAAGGGGAGCTGCTCATTGGCTCGCGCCTCATGGCCATGTACGCCCTTTGCTTCCCAGAGGGAGAACATGAAACCAAGAAATACATGTGAAAACCTGTTGAGTGCAACCCCTCTGTTCAACGGTTTTTAAGGGTCGATATTGCTTGGCAAGTATGTGGAAATCATAGAAAATGGATTTCTCTATAATTTGCTAGGACTAACTCAAAATCGTTCATTTGATGATTTCACCCCTTGACTTCTGGACGCCTCAAATATCCATTCACTGGAATAGAATGCTACCCTCGAGATGACTTATATGAGTACCCTATATAATAAACTTCAAGCATACATATATAATATATATATATATATATATATATATATATATATATATATATATATATATATATATATATATATACATATATATATAATATATATAATATATATATATATATATATATATATATATATATATATATATATATATATATATATATATATATATATATATATATATATATATATATATATATATATCATATATATATATATATATATATAATATATATATATATATATATATATATATATATATATATATATATATATATATATATATATATATATAATATATATATATATATAATATATTATATATATATATATAATATATATATATAATATATATATATATATATATATATATATATATATATATATATATATATATATATGGGGTAGGGGTTTGATTTTGAGTTAAAATCTTTCTGGAGTGGCACAGAGGCCATGTGCAAAATTTTGTCTGGGTCTGTCAAGGGTTTTGCCCTTTTTTGATGACTGATATTAGTTTAATGTTTACTGATATTGATACACACACACATGCACACACTAAATATATATATATATATATATATATATATATATATATATATAACAACAAGCAGGAGTCCAAAGCAGATGACAGTCAACAAAACAGTTGCATATTTATTGATAGAAACGTTTCGTGTTACTTAAACACATCATCAGTCTGTAAAATTGAAAAATACATATTAATTCTCAAATTCAAAATAAATGCTAAATTAAGAACAGCAGTTACATTCTTTAAAATTACAAAATATATAAAAAAGTAAAAGAAAGATTTTTTTTCTCTAGTCTACCTAATCAAAAAGCGGGGAAAAGGCAGTGAGACCACAAGCTCACGCATGCCCAGAGTACACTTAGGCCAAGTGCAAAGGAGAAGAAGACATGTTGGAGTTTAGAAGAGGTGCATGACGTTTAATAAACAAAGACTCAAGGGTTGTTAAGTAAGCCGATTGTTTGGTAGTTCCCAGGATGGAAAAATGTTTTTTATCAATATTAGCCTTGCATTTCACGGCATGATTTCTAATACTAGAAAATTCGGGGTTAGTAATTCGTGAGCCAGTTCCGTAGCTCAAACCCAAGTGGCTGTAATAACGGACCTGCAACATTCTCTTTGATGAGCCAATATAACTACCAAGGCATCTTGGGCATTCAAATTTGTAAATAATGTTGGACTTCATAAAGGTCTGTAACTTGTCCTTATAATTAAAAAAGCCGCCAATCTTTAGTGGATTCATAGGTATTAAGTGTAGTTTTAGAATTCCAAACTCTTTTTTAATGATTTGTTTGACTTTTGATCTAAGAAAGTCAGTTTCGGAACATTATATTTGACAATAGAATCAGAAAAGTTACGTGCTAAAATCCTTTTAACTATGTTATAAAAAGAGTCTTTTTGGAAAGGAATTTTTGGTGAAATATTCCAATAAAAATTCAATTTTGGAGTGGAAATTTACCCAGCTAGATGTATAACGAAGGGCTCTAAGAACTAGAGTCGTTATGGCATTAATTTTAAAAGAAAAATAAACGAACTATAAAAGTTGTTATTTTTTCTTTTAAAATTAATGCCATAACATTTCTAGTTCTTAGAGCCCTTAGTTATACATCTAGCTGGGTAAATTTCCACTCCAAAATTGAATTTTACTGGAATATTTCACCAAAATTCCTTTCCAAAAGACTTTTATAACATAGTTAATAGATTTTAGCACGTAACTTTTCTGATTCTATTGTCAAATATAATGTTCTAAACTGACCATGTACTTTTTCGATACCATATACGCACTTTGACTTTCTTAGATCCAAAGTCAAACAAATCATTGAAAAAGAGTTTGGAATTCTAAAACTACACTTAATACCTATGAATCCACTAAAGATTGGCGGCTTTTTTAATTATAAGGACAAGTTACAGACCTTTATGAAGTCCAACATTATTTACAAATTTGAATGCCCAAGATGCCTTGGTAGTTATATTGGCTCATCAAAGAGAATGTTGCAGGTCCGTTATTACAGCCACTTGGGTTTGAGCTACAGAACTGGCTCACGAATTACTAACCACGAATTTTCTAGTATTAGAAATCATGCCGTGAAATGCAAGGCTAATATTGATAAAAAACATTTTTCCATCCTGGGAACTACCAAACAATCGGCTTACTTAACGACCCTTGAGTCTTTGTTTATTAAACGTCATGCACCTCTTCTAAACTCCAACATGTCTTCTTCTCCTTTGCACTTGGCCTAAGTGTACTCTGGGCATGCGTGAGCTTGTGGTCTCACTTCGTCTTTCCCCTTCTTTTGATTAGGTAGACTAAGAGAAAAAAAAATCTTTCTTTTTTACTTTTTTATATATTTTGTAATTTTAAAGAATGTAACTGCTGTTTTTAATTTAGCTTTATTTTGAATTTGAGAATTAATTGTATTTTTCAATTTTACAGACTGATGATGTGTTTAAGTAACACAAAACGTTTCTATCAATAAATATGCAACTGTTTTGTTGACTGTTGTCTGCTTTGGACTCCTGCTTGTTGTTGTATACTTCGCCTGAATGTGTGTGTGTGTGTGTGTGTGTGTGTGTGTGTGTGTGTGTGTGTGTGTGTGTGTGTGTGTGTGTTATATATATATATATGTATACATATATATATATATATATATATATATATATATACACACACACAGTAGAACCTCGATCCTCGACGCTAATTCGTTCCAGAAAAAGTGTCGAGATTTGATTTTGTCGAATTCTGAGTTAATTTCTCCCATAAGAAATAACTGAAAATGGATTAATCCATTCCTGACCACCAGTCATTACCCCAACCTTGCCTTTTTATCCAAAACTTTACACAAATTACAATTAAATAAGTTCAGAGTTGAATAACTTAACTGTATCAGAAGCACTTTTTACATTTTTAAATGCATACTGTATCAAAAAAATTGGCCTATGACCAATGCAGCCATATTACCGATGATATACCAAGCGCCATAGGCTAGGCTAGGTAGCCTATAGGCACTACCAGAATGTACTGCAACAGGTACACATGAAAACTGTTGTTAATAATGATAACATTGAAAAACAAGCCAATTATCACATTAAATTAATAATACAGTATTTATATGCCGAATTACTGTATGTCTGTTATCATAAAATTAAGAAAAATTTCCTAAATTACGTCGGAACTCGGCAGCTTGTGGCAGATATAAACAAACCACAGCGCCACCTTGGTGGTGTATCGTGGTACTAATTACATAAACATTCAATATTTATGGTAAATTTCATAAGAGTCTACTGGAATAGTGTACAAAATCACTGTAAAACATCTTTCAGTAAATATTTACTGAAAGATGAAAGATGTTTTAGACTCTGTGATTTACCATGAATATTGAATGTTTATGTAATTAGTATCTACACCACCAGGGTGGCGCTGTGGTTTGTTTACATCTGCCACAACAGGAAATTTTTCTTAATTTTATGATAACAGACATACAGTAATTAAACTTATAAATACTGTATTATTAATTTAAAATGTGATAATCTGGCTTGTTTTTCAAGCAGCAGCAGCATGTGTGGGCTTTAAATGCTTTTAAATAAACATGGGAAGAACACCCGCCAACCCACTCTTTTTCTACAAAACTATGATTCATCGGGTCAGATTCGGTTTGTTGTTAAAACTCTTTTTTCTACAAACATCATTATGATTCAGTTCGGGTCAGATTCGGTTTGTATGTATGTTGTT